>NC_090436.1:439668764-439891264 GCF_031143425.1 Pleurodeles waltl | reverse complement strand
AACATCACTACTCACAAATTGTAGCCTACATATTCAACCAGATTGTTTTCTAATAATGAATGTTGCAAATTAATTTAGCGAGTGCAATTTGTTTTAAGATTCCCCTCTTTAGCAGTGGTTCATTAAACATTTATCTTTTCCCTAGTAGTTCCTGTAGGTTTTATCTCTTTTTCCAGAAGAAATCTGAAAATGGCTTTGCAAATGTTTACATATTTGTCAGAGCTCTGAACTTGCTCTAGTTATTATTTGAGTGTCCTTGGCAACAAATATTGAAGAATCACAAAAAATACGTTTGTATTCACGAAGGGCTATCTTAAGCGCAAACAATGTGCTGAAACATGCACCAAAGAAACATACAACATGATGTAGCAATCCAAAATCTTACTCATGCAAACTTGATGTTTAGTTTCCACAGAAAACACTGGTGTCTTCATTGCCACTAGCATTATCAAAGTTTGAATCCCTGGGTCAGTCATGATTTACCATAATTAAAACAGAAAATAGGTCTACTATACCTTGATTTCTCATTGGGTTGGTTAGCATGGCAAGATATGGCAGTAGCTGGGTTTGAAGGCACAAAGGTGGCATACAGAAACTTGAGAAAAGAGACTTTGCAGCAAGACAATTCTCTCGATACTAAACAGGACAATCAACAAGAAAAAGAGAAAAAATATATATTTTAGAATTGCTTTTCTTTTCAATTAAAATGGTATAAATAGATCCTGAAATTCCCTAATTTTCAAAAAGTGGGGTGAGTGAATTGAAACATCAAGCAATATCATAACATATTCACTTCCACATAAAATTCAACTGGCAAATGTTAATACAAATCAATCCTTTTCAAGGCAAATTCAAACTGTGGTAGAATTTTCTAGCTTTCAAACCAATTGTGTTCATAAATATGTGAATTTTGTTTAGGATACACAGAAAAACAACTTGGTTGTTAAACCAAAATTGTGTACCTTATTCAGATTAAAAAATAACAATTTAAGGCCCAGAGCAATTCAGATAACATTGCTCCCAAACCGATTTCAAGGGAATGCCAGTCTCTTCTATCATGCCCACAGGACGTGTTCAATTTTAAAGCTGAAACATACAGCAAACACCGTGGTATCGCATCAATTCTTCAAAAAGGTAATTTTTACAATTTCAAACATCACATGTGCATCACTGTAGACTTCTTCATAGTTTCACGGCTGTCACATTACATTGAAAAGGCGACATTATCAAGGCTGCAGTAACACATGTAAATATAAATCATGTAAATGTGTGTATTCTCAGTAACGTAAGAAGTTCCGTAACACAGTAACATATCTCATTTCCTACTAGATACAATTTCCATTACAGTTACACAGATCTAGTATATTCTATCCATTTCAAAATAATCTACTGGGCATAGCTCAATGCTTCCCTAAAAAGGTTTGTGTAGGAAGAAGCCTATCTATGTAAATAGTACAGGTGACTGTTATTGGTTGAGAGAGATTAAAATAATATCCCTGAATACACTCTTTTGTGGTAGTGTGGGAAAGCAGTTAAGGCCTATCAGAGGGTAGTGCTAAGCATTTGTTGAACATACTGAGCCAATAAATGAGACACACTCAAGAAGAAATTCAAGACCAAGTTAAAAAAATTACAACACTTCTTATATTAGTTTTAGACACCAAAAATCTTCAGATTAGGTTCAGTACTGATTGAGATGTGTCTTTGCATAGTGAGGTAAGTATTACACACAAATGTGCTCTTACCCAGTTATGCTTTTCAACGGAGAAGACACATATACTGTATACGGGTACTTGCGGGTATCTCAGGGGTCCCTTTTAGGTCTTAAAGTACTAGGGGTGCAAGGTCTCAAGAAACACCAGCAGTTCGGCTTTACCTGCCCTGGGGAGTCCAGGTGCAGATGTGATGGATGCCTTGCGCACTGCATGGTTGGTGAAGAGAGGGGCCACCTAGAAACAGGCTGCAGAGGGGGACTTGGGGACAAGTCTAGGAGCTCCGAACGGGGGGCTCAATTTGTGAGGGTCCTGGGAGCAAAGAGGCACAGTCTATAGTCTTGGACCTTAGGCAGGGCACTTGGGTGCAGAGGGTTTTGGTCAGCTGGTCCTGTGCATCAAGGGCACTCACAGTGCTGTGTTAGACCTGCAGAGGGGGAAGAAAAACAGACAGTCGGGCCACTCTCATGGGAGGCTTTATCGATTCCATCATCTGACGGGTGCAGGTCCTATTTTTGAGGTGTGGTGTCTGGCTCAGTCACAAACAAGCCTTAGTGCTTACAACTGCTCCAGTACCCAGGATATTGGTGTAGGGCGACACCTGGTGGGCTTGGTGTCTCCAAACTTCGTGGGGAGACAGGTCTGTCGTCCTGGAGCATGGTGACCTCCTCCTGGTTGGCTGCTGTGTCAGTGGACCTAGTGGCCAGCAGATCGGTGGACCGGATACCGCAGTGGGTGCCTGCAGGTAAGTGGCTCCTCCAATCCAAGGGAGATGCTGGCGGGTTTACGAAGTGCTGGCAGCCCTCCAAGGCTTTTGGGAGGTAGACGTCTGCAGGACGAATTGGGTCTGGGCAATAGTTGGGACAGGAGCACCTAGGCAGGGTTTGGCGCTGAAAGTCCAGGCTGGTCCTCGGTTCTTGCTTTGGGCAGCTCTTCTTTGTCCTCCTTCTACTTCAGTTAGACTAATTTGAAGTCCTGGTGTCAGGGGGCCACCTAAATACTGAATTTAGGGTCGTTAAGGGGGGTGTAGAGTAGTAGCCAAAGGGCTACTTACCCCTGGGGTGACTACACCCCATATATGAACACTTCCTGTGCGGAGTGGGCATAACCCACTCCTAGTGTCCCAGAATTCCTAATTCCACCAAAATCAAGATGGTGAAACCCTTCCTTCGTGCAGCACATCAGGCAGCCCACCTCAGGGGCAACACACCAACTTGCATATATCTAATTTCCCGCCTGTTCTGGTGCTAAATGGGCCTTAGGACAGGGGGTGGCATCTCCCAGGTATGGGGGAAGCAGGCTCGCATATAAGAGGAGGCAGGGACTTTGAAGTCCCTGGCCTTGGTATGCAGATTCTTTAGCCATCTCACTGGAGGAGGTGAGAACACCTTCCTCCTGAGCAGACCTTGTTTCTGGCCTCCGAGATCAGGGGCTCTCACATCCAGGGTGTCAGAAACTCATCTGTGGCAGCAGGCTGGGTGATAACAATCAGTCTGCACGCTCGAGGACTAGTAGGTTTTCAGGGGGCACCACTGAAATGCCTTCTGGGTGGATGTCATAATAAATCCATTAGTGGCAGCAATACGGATTTATTTAGATGAGATGTTTGATACCAAACACCATAGGTTTCAGTGAAGCAATTATGTAGCTGGGTAACTCATAATGACCAGTGCCCAGTACATACCTTAACATGGCTTCCCTGTTCACCTGCAATATCTAGTAATCGAAGTAGAAATCACAGAGACATAACTGCTCATGCACTGACACTGAATTCTGACCCATTCCTGTAGTGGGTGATAGACTCACCCACAGCTGAGATCCATTTTTATCAGGAGGGATGTGGGAAGGATGGGTTATAGGAATTTTGTGAATACTCAGTTTTTGGAACTTTCCCTCACAGAAATGTGAGGAAAATCTGTGTTTTTTCCAAGCTTTGATATTTGAGAGGGCATTCTTGGTAGCAAATAGTGCTGGATTTCAAGCAAAATATCTGAGTTTAGCCAAACTTTGATGTTTGTAAGACATTTTGGGTATGAAAACATAGTGGATCCATGTAAGTCACACCACATGAGCTCCTCGGGTACCTAGTTTTTGAAAAATGTCTGGGTTTGGTAGTGTCCCTGGGTGACTCCTGGCTGAGCCACAACACTGCAGCTATGCACATCACCAGAATGGGTGAATTTGAAAGGTAAAATATTGATGTTTCCTTGTTATGTTTTACGGCCTTTCCTGTCAGGGATGATAGGCCCAGCCACAAAAGTGAGATACTGCTGTTACTGGAATCAGTGTGGGAACACAGAAGAGAACAACATTTGTTATTATCAACTGAATTTTTGGCTTCCAATGTAAGGCAGTGTGCAAGAAAGAATACGTTTTGCAGAATACGTTCTGACGCACAAGCTATTATGGGAAACCCCATATTTGGAGTTGTAAAAATAACCACTATTCCTCAACTCATTATCCAGGCACATTAAAAAAAATATAGGCTTCCTGCATGCCTACTTTTCTTTCATTAGGTTTTACCATATGAATGGATGCATGGTCAGTACACTGACATATGATTATGAACCGCAGCTCTGGTGTTGGTTCTGGGTATTGCGTGTTTTTGGACAACCAACAAACCCTGTGTATCCCTGGGATAAGAAGAGTCTGAAGGACGCAGCGATATATTACTTTTAGAAATCGGCCCTCACAGCAAAAAAGTTAAACAAAACAAATGCTAATTTGTTTCAGTCTTAATTTCAATATTTTTTTATTACAACAATTAGTTTATTTGGAAAAACCATGTGTGAGCTACACAAAGTACCTCTAGCTGAATTCAAAATATTATCTACTTTTCAGAAATGTATTGTTTCCAGATTCACCCACGAGTTTCACACCGGTTTGCATCACAACCTGCACGCAGATAGAAACCACAAAATATAGCAAAATTAGGAAGATTCAACTGTCACTTGGAAAATTGTAAAACAATGTGTTTAGAAATGTTTTTAGCAACTCTGTTCAGGAAAGCTGGGAGAGGGTAATCTTAACAAGCAAGCCTTTTATTGTTGTCATTTTTATGGAAATATACACTTTCTTAAACATCACTTTTCCCCTATTTTTCAGGAAAAAATACGAACAAAGATTTGACAACATTTTGTCTAATTTCTTAGTTCCAAGAGAATCTATAAACTCTAGTCCCTTTTAGAATCCACATGCGGGGGGAAAAAAAGTACACATGTTTTGACTGGATACATTTGTAGAAGAAGATATGACTGTTTCAAACTGCCACAAACATCAAAAAAAGGCTCAGCACAGTGTTAGGAGGTGTGGGGGTATGATGGGATGTTAGGAGGAGGAGTGAATGGTTGGGGAAAGCTTCCGCAGTTTAAGGGTGCAAGTTACAATTTAACCACTGATGTAAACGACCATTGAGTTGTATTTCTTTTAATTCAATTAGATAAAAATAAATTGTTTTGGTGCATAAATGATTGGGTTATTCAACAAATATCTTTATGGGTTTGAAACCCAACAGAAACAGTTGTTCAAATGTTAGAATGTAATAGAAAATACATTAGAAGTTTTAAGTTAACACCTTGAGATGTGATGAACACCTGATAGTCAGTAACAATCATTCTGGTGGATACTCTATCTGACAGCAGATTCCTCACCTTGTGAATATTCTCCAGGCACCAGATTGGATCGAGAAACTTTAGAAGCAGTTCTACTGCGTGCAATAGCTGACGTTCTGCGGCTTCGAACCAATGTAGTTCCAAAAGCAACAAGAGAAGCTGCATATAGACAGCATCAATATGTGCTTACGTCAGTTGCTTTCTAGGCTGTCTGTGCTCTTAGACCCAAAGCCCCTTAGCATAACCAGTGAGCACAGTTCATAAATTGGGACCTTCTAGATGGAAAAAAAAGAGTCCAGTTCACAAAAAGGAGGTGGGAGGGTCGATGAGGAACCTGCAGTGAGATAAAGTATCAACTAGAAAGACTATTACCTATGTCCCTGTGATGTCTTGTTCTTCTGATGGACACAGCATATCTTACCTGGTGAATAGATACCAAGGCAGTACCTCACCTGGTGGAGTGAGTCTACAAAGCTTCTGGGATCAACTCAAAGTGCAACTGAAACTCCAGGGCAGGTGGTTCGTGATCACAAAGTATTCTCTGCTGGTGGATGTTCAAGAACCTTCTCATAGACAACGACAACTAGGTTCTTTTTGGGGCAAGTTGTCCAGTATTAAGGGCAGATGATTTTGCAACCAGGTGCCTTTATCTTCCAGGGTTTACTAACACCATGGTCATATGGCCAGTAAGGGTGATCTACATAGGGGAAAGAGAGCGTTCCATGGAGATGACTCTCTACCGCACCAAAACGCTTGATACCAGTTGTGAGAGTTAATGTGTACCTTCTTTTTGGCATTGATACAACCATGTTTGGAATGCAAGACATGCATGGACAAAATGACTCTTCCTTTCCCACAAAACACAGTAGTTATGTCATTCAGCTGGTGCCAACAGCCAATGACACCATGCACATTTTAATTTCAAAGTATTGTGGCGTAAGCTACCAGATCTAAACAAGGAGATGTAGGAAAAAAGAGCATGAGAAAGATGATCCAAAATTCCAATGCTAGGTTCGTCTATGAATTTGCTCATTTAACAAAAGCAAACTGTGATACAAACCAATAAATGAAACAAAAATTAGCAAAGCCAATAGGCCTTGCCTATGTGAGAGGTATTGGCTATGTAGATGCCTTTTAGCCATGTTGTAAAGCAGTGCAGCTACTGTGCAGCATGGCTGAAATTAAAGAAAGTCAGTGTTCAGCGGTGAGTGTTGGCCACATCATGGTGCTTTCCCCTTTAATTTCAGCCATGTTGCACAGCAGCCGCGCTGCTGTACAGCATGATTAAACACTACATTGACAAGGTCAACAGCTCTAGCGTAGGAAGGCCTTTTAGTTTAGTCCCCAAACTGTTTATTTGGGTGATTTGTAGTGCTACGTGTAACCTTATAGTCCTGTCAGAGCACTAGGGCACCAGGCGGGGCTGACTAAGCGGGACATTGCACTGAAATGACCTCAGTGTGTTCTAATTGGTGGGACTCAATCTGCTGCAGAGGTGTGAATGTTGTTCGTTTAGTCTGGTCGTCCAGAAGGTGATTAAGAGGTCTTAAAAAGATTAAGTGGTTGAGAGTAGACAAAACAACCGATATAAAGCACTATATGAGATATATGCAAGATAGCACTTGAAATGGCGATTTTCATATCCTGGCTTGCTCTGAAAGCACAGCATCTCCTCTGCGTGTTTTCATTATTGGATGATCTTTCCTATTGTGATCTCTGCAGTAGAGGCAGCTGCAAGCCCTGTGAAAGGGAGCCACAAAAATCTAAATTCTGTAACAGCTGGATTCGCAGATTTCCTAGGGTGCATTAAAGAGCCAAGAAGGCTTCAGTTACAGCATCTTTTGAGGAACAAATGTGTGGAGCATTTATTGCACTCTGAATATGCTTACTGCTGGAGGGTGCAAGCTTTGCAGCACTGCAAATTGCAGCTGCCTCAATTACTACACTGAGTGCCCCCAGTTACTATTTTACAGTACTTTGAAAATCTGCAGCCCTGATTGTTATGTTAAAAAGAATGCATGTTATCCAAGTGTGCAGGGGGGGACAGAAAGGAGGCTTTTTGGTGGCCCATCATGGTGTCCCTGATGGTTTAAATAACTCCATGGTTTACGTTTTTTCATCATAAGGGGAGGACAGATCACATTATCAGGGTGAATAATATTTTGGGAAATTTTCAGAATTCGATTTGAGGCACTTTCTCTTCACTGAAAACAATACTTTAAACTCAATAATCATATGTGAAGGGTCAGGCACGTCTTAACATCTTTTGCTGATCCCCACTTGTTCTGCCACCTAGATCAATTTTTTGATAATTTGATAGTGATGCTAGAAAATAGGAAGTTTATTTGTAAACATGGTGGTCTTATCAACCCAGACTCATGTTCCATAAGATCAGAGCTAGGCTTCCATGTCCTAAAAGGACCTGCAACAATGGCAAAAGGTAATCCTCATCATGTCTCTTTTTTGTCAAATAAATCCAGTGTATGTCCAGCCGCATTGTGCTGCATTCATGGAAAGCCTCCTTGTCCCCAAAATCTTTGATGGCTCGCTATGAGTCTCAGCGTTTTGAAATGTATTATTTGCTCACCGTCTATTCAACTTTTATACTGCTTGACATTTAAGAATTTTCATCGCTCTAGGAAGGAAAGTGTGCAAATTCCAGTTCTGGCTAAGCTCTTCAAGCTTCCGAAAAGTTGTATCCGGTCTGCAGCTTTTTATTATATAGTGCTTTATGCCACTGTTTTGCCATTTTCAAATGTTGCAAAAACCATGTGGTGTCAACGTCCACCTTTTGAAAGGCTGAATTGGCCTTCCCATTTCCAAACTTGCTGCATGTTTCAGCAACAGAAATTCAACTCGTTGATCTATCCATCCTACTTAATTATAGACCAGCATGCAAATAATTTCCACTGCGATTCATTACAAATACATTGGCCTCATAACATGTTTAATTCAGAAAAACTATTTGGATTTTTACTACTTGATGTTGCAATGAACCCATTCACAGCACTGCTCAATAAACAAGCTGAGCAAGAAAAACTCGACGTCAAATAATTTCACAGAGCAGATAAAACACTGCATATGATTTACGGGAGCAAGAGCTTAAGCACATAATGAACTGACCTGGTGTGCCACTGACCAGTCATTTAAAGTGCTTGGACGCTGCAGGCCAGTGACTATAAGCACTATATAAATGCTGAATTCGTACTACTTGTTTATAGACAACTTACCACAGACAGAAGGCTGGCCACGTGACTACAAAACTAGACCACAGAATTCCACAGCCTGCTGGATTCGTACTGAATGAAACTTGTACCGTAACTTGTCTTTTGTACACCATTATAACCCACCGGGATAGCTTCAATGAACTACACAAGCATCGTGGGTAGTATTCGGTCACTGGTAAAGACTGAAGAATATCCTTCTTTTAAGCCTGAGCCGTTGATTATATCTCGGGAAAAGACACTAGAGTACTTCATGGTCAAGACACTATAAAAAGTGAACACAACTGTAAATGAGTCAAGCTGTCTTGGGTCGCAAAAGCATAAAGGAAAAAACAAGAAAGAAAAAAGTACCTTGCAGAATAATACTAATAGAGCAATAAATCAGTACTTGGTCCATGCTCCACTGAAGTGAAAAGTGCAAAAAGAAGAAGAAAGTGAAGCCGATGTGCTGACCAATGAGATGCTGGGAAAAGAAAGTGAGGATTAAGCCAACCTTTTAGGTATTTTTTTATACATTGTTGCAAATGACGGTGCATGCAGTCTCAGACGAGACCTAAAAAACCATCAAAGTGCAGGGGTTCAGGCCTGCCGCTTCAGATGCACACATTCAAAGTTACACACATCTATAGTTCCAAGTTTTAAATCTCTACAAAAGGTTTCCGGTCCTATCACATGATGGAAAGGATGCCCACAAGTTGAGAATGGAAGAGAGCCAGGATGTAAGGGCAAATTAATGGAGTACTGTTCTTACGTAGATCCTGATGAATAAACAGTGATTCATTTGTTAAAACACAGTAGTGCATCTGAACAGTGCTTGTTAGCAGCAAACCAGGAGAACATTAATAGATCGAAATAAAAAATAAAGAAAGTCATCTTCATTGGCGAAGCTGTGATGAAAAAAATCAGCATAATCCTGTAGAATATTTCATAGTGGGTGTCAGTACCAAACCAATTCAATGCAATGTGTATCCAGGAAATAAACAATTGCAGTAAATCTTTCCAATAGCTCCTTTTCTTCCGTTCAAGAAGCTAGCACTGTCATTGCCAGTTAAATGTTAACAGACTGTAAAACGGCTGCTTTCTAATAGCATTTATACCTTCATCCACCATTTAAATTCAAGTGATGTTTAATCGTAACAACATTAAATTACTTTTAGCATATCAGGTATAAACCTATGCTGACCTTTTTATTGATCAAAAGCCATTGTGGTTTATGCAAAGGTTTAAATCCTACTCCTCCATGACCAGGTGCAGAAGTTCGTGCTTTGTTCGAATGGATGACTCCTCTGGTGGCCACTGATGCACTGTATTCATTCAGGGTTGATCGAGACTGAAACACAGTTTGAGAAAAGAGCATGCTTATTTTTAAATTGCAAAAGCATGGCCAAATGAATACAACACATCTGTATTGATAATCAATGCCTCCAAATGTAAGTACAGTATAGCTATTTTACACAGTGACTTTGTAGTAATCAGAAAGCTACATTCTTTCAGACTCATGGTTTTCCCTGCTTCTGTGGTACTGGGGGAGAGAAGAGCTCTTTTGCATCACAAGTAAATTCAATTAGAAGGCAGGGCCCAAACACATCCCTCTACTTCCAACACATCCACTGGTTTTCATTATATGAGTTAATTTTCTCTCATTTTACTTTAGGCATGGTTACAAAGGCTGGCAAGCATGAAGGCCGCAAGACCATCTGTAGGAAGGGGTTGAAGAAGCCAGACCTAGTAAGGTGAGCAAAAATAACTTACTTACCTGTAAGTGTAATTTTGATCTGATTATAACCACCTCCAAAACAATCTACAAACCTTTAAAGGGGAAGTGGGCGTGTCACTGCATGGAAGTTCCTCAATGATTGACAGTTGCAGCAGGTCCTGAGACCTGGCTGTTATCTGGTAGGAAGAATCATTGCAGATGCCTTAAACAGGGATTGTCAATAGAGAATATAGAAGGATGAAGGGAAAGCCCAGGGAAACAACATGCGGTCTGAAAATGCTTCACCATCAAAAATAAATAAATAAATAAATAAAAATAATGTGGTGACGTTTTCAATTCATTGTAGGAGCATCTCCTTAGTTGATCATGAAATCTACTTATCTACGCCCGCTCCAGCTCATAGGATTTTTGAACAGACGTCAGAGATAACCCTCTTCTTTTAACTGCAGGACAGCCGCAAACAACCATATGGTGTGTCGGAGTGCCCACTTGTACGGTTCTTGACATAACTAGGTATATTTCCCTTAGGTACTTCTGTATCTAAGCTGTATGTAAACACTGTGGTTTATGTGCTTTGACAGGTGCAGATATGTTAATCACATGAAACAGGAATATTATGATGGCTAGACAAAGTACCCTTAAACCCAACAGGTTGATAAATGCGGGCCTCCTTTATGAGATACTTTTCTCAAAAGGTCTGCACGAGTGAATGACCCTTCCCAGAATACATCTGTGTTCACGGTTATGTCTTACTGGGTTTTCTGAAGCAGATTCCTTAGGTAACATTTTAGACGTCAGATCACAATAATAATGCCTCTTTCAGGCATGCAATTGTTATCTTCCCAAAAGCATGCTATCGGAATCAATTGACGGGCTTGTCCACCTACAGGTCCCTCATGCTGAATATGTAAAAAGAATAAGTTACTTACCTTCGGTAACGCCTTTTCTGGTGGATACATTAGCTACCTGTGGATTCCTCACTTCAAGAATTTTCCCTCTCATGCCAGCTTCGACAGAAAATTTCTTCTAGCTCTGCACGTCGACAATGAAGTCACAATTGCCCGACTCCACGCTACGCCGTATGACGTCATCCAGACAATAAGAAGCCCTTGTCGACGTGCAGACGTCAGTTATCACCACTTTTTTTACGTGCCTTTCAGGCGAACAGATGACATTGAGTTTGCAGAGAAATATAATTACATCAAATCAAATTATATACCAACATTTGTTGTCACAATATAAAACTATAGTAATGGAAACAACGCACTCATATGGAAAATGTCACTTACCCAGTGTACATCTGTTCGTGGCATGGGACGCTGCATGTAGGAAGTTGGCTCTGTATGTACTATTTCAAAGTAAGAAATAGCATGCACAGAGTCCAAGGCTTCCACTTAGAGGTAAGATAGTGGCAAAAAGAGATAATTCTATTGCTCTATTTTGTGGTAGTGTGGTCGAGCAGTAGGCTTATCAGAGGGCAGTGTTAAGCATTTGCTGTACACACACAGGCAATAAATGGGGAACACACACTCGAAGACAATTCCAGGCCAATATGTGTTTATATAGAAGAATATCTCTTATTAGTTTATTTTAAGAACCACAGGTTCATGATTTACAAACAATACTTTAAATGAAAGGTATTTCACTGAGGTATTCTAGGAACTTTGCATCATCACAATAGCATGTACAGTTTTGGCAAAAATGGCAATAAGCTATTTTAAAATTGGACACAGTGTAATAATCAACAGTTCCTGGGGGAGGTAAGTATTTGTTAGGTTCACATGTAAGTAAAGCACTTACAGGGTTCAAAGTTGGGTCCAAGGTAGCCCACCGTTGGGGGTTCAGGGCAACCCCAGTTACCACACCAGCAGTTCAGGGCCGGTCAGGTGCAGAGGTCAAAGTGGTGCCCAAAACGCATAGGCTTCAATGGAAATAGGGGTGCCTCGGTTCCAGTCTGCCAGCAGGTAGGTACACGCGACTTCGGAGGGCAGACCAGGGGGGTTTTGTAGGGCACCGGGGGGGACACCAGTCAGCACAGAAAGTACACCCTCAGCGGCACGGGGCAGCCGGGTGCATAGTGCATACAGGCGTCGGGTTTGTATAGGTTTCAATGGGAGACCCGGGGGTCTCTTCAGCAATGCAGGCAGGCAAAGGGGGGGCTCCACGGGGTAGCCACCACCTGGGCAAGGGAGAGGGCCACCTGGGCATTGCTCCTGCACTGGAGGTCGGATCCTTCAGGTCCTGGGGGCTGCGGGTGCAGTGTGTTTCCCAGGCGTCGGGTTCTTTGAAGCAGGCAGTCGCGGTCAGGGGGAGCCTCTGGATTCCCTCTGCAGGCGTCGCTGTGAGGGCTCTGGGGGGTCAACTCTGGCTACTCACGGGCTCGTAGTCACCGGGGAGTCCTCCCTGTAGTGTTGGTTTTCCGCAGGTCGAGCCGGGGGCGTCGGGTGCAGAGTAGAAAGTCTCACGCTTCCGGACGGAAACGTGTGGTCTTTAAAAGTTGCTTCTTTGTTGCAAAGTTGCAGTTTCTTTGGAACAGGGCCGCTGTCCTTGGGAGTTCTTGGTCCTTTTAGATGTAGGGTAGTCCTCTGAGGCTTCGGAGGTCGCTGGACCCTGGACCCTGGGGGACGCATCGCTGTTGCAGTTTTTCTTGAAGTGGGGAGACAGGCCGGTAGGGCTGGGGCCAAAGCAGTTGGTGTCTCCATCTTCTCTGCAGGGCTTCAGGTCAGCAGTCCTTCTTTGTCTTCAGGTTGCAGGAATCTAGTTTCCTAGGTTCTGGGGTGCCCCTAAATACTGAATTTAGGGGTGTGTTTAGGTCTGGGAGGGCAGTAGCCAATAGCTACTGTCCTTGATGGTGGCTACACCCTCTTTGTGCCTCCTCCCTGTGGGGAGGGGGGCACATCCCTAATCCTATTGGGGGAATCCTCCAATATCAAGATGGAGGATTTCTAAAGGCAGGGGTCATCTCAGCTCAGGACACCTTAGGTGCTGTCCTGACTGGTGGGTGACTCAAAGCCTGAGCCTTTGAGGCTCACTGCTAGGTGTTACAATTCCTGCAGGGGGAGGTGTTAAGCACCTCCACCCAGAGCAGGCTTTTGTTTCTGTCCTCAGAAAGCACAAAGGCCCTCACCACATGGGGTCAGAAACTTGTCTCTCAGCAGCAGGCTGGCACAGACCAGTCAGTCCTGCACTGAACAATTGGGTAAAATACAGGGGGCATTCTGTAAGATGCCCTCTGTGTGCATTTTTTAATAAATCCAACACTGGCATCGGTGTGGGTTTATTATTCTGAGAAGTTGTATACCAAACTTCCCAGTATTCAGTGTAGCCATTATGGAGCTGTGATGTTCGTTTCTGACAAACTCCCAGACCATATACTTAATATGGCCACAAATGTACTTACAATGTCTAAGAATGGACTTAGACACTGTAGGGGGATATTGCTCATGCAGCTATGCCCTCACCTGTGGTATAGTGCACCTTGCCTTAGGGCTGTAAGGCCTGCTAGAGGGGTGACTTACCTATGCCACAGGCAGTATTTTGTGTGCTCGGCATCCTGAGGGGGATGCCATTTCGACTTTGCCTTTTTCTCCCCACCAACACACACAATTTGCAATGGCAGTGAGCATGTGTTAGGTGAGGGGTCCCTTAGGGTGGCACAACATATGCTGTAGCCCTTAGGGACCTTCCCTGGTCACAGGGCCCTTGGTACCACTGGTACCTTTTACAAGGGACTTATCTGTGTGCCAGGGGAGTGCCAATTGTGGAAACAATGGTACATTTTTGGTGAAAGAACATTGGTGCTGGGGCCTGGTTAGCAGGGTCCCAGCACACTTCTCAGTCAAGTCAGCATCAGTATCAGGCAAAAAGTGGGGGGTAACTGCAACAGGGAGCCATTTCCTTACACTGCAGATTCACATGCTGTGCATTATCCTGCCATCTAGTGTTGGGCTCGGAGTGTTACAAGTTGTTTTTCTTCGAAGAAGTCTTTTCGAGTCACGGGACCGAGTGACTCCTCCCTTTCGGCTCCATTGCGCATGGGGGTCGACTCCATCTTAGATTGTTTTCCCCGCAAAGGGTGAGGTAGGAGTTGTGAGTATATTAGAGGTGCCCATGCAATGGAGTAGTAATGTATGTACATAGTGTCTATTAAAATAATATTTATTTACATATTTACAATTTCATGCAACTAAAAACGGCTACAGGCTCCCGGGGAGGTGGGAGGGCGCATGTGAATCTGCAGCGTCCTATGCCACGAACAGATGTACACTGGGTAAGTGACATTTTCCGTTCGGTGGCATGTGTAGCTGCAGATACACATGCTGTGCATAGACTACAAAGTAGTAATCTCCCCAAAGCGGTGGTTAGCCTGTAGGAGTTGAAGTTGTCTGAAATAATGTTCTTAATACAGCCTGTCCTACTGTGGCTTGTTGCGTTGCTAACATGTCTACACAGTAATGCTTAGTAAATGTATGAGGCGTAGACCAGGTGGCTGCCTTACAAATTTCTGTCATTGGTATGTTCCCAAGAAAAGCCAGTGTGGCGCCTTTCTTTCTAGTGGAATGTGCTCTTGGTTTAATGGGTAATTCTCTTTTTGCTTTAAGGTAACAGGTTTGAATGCATTTAACTATACCTGTGGCAATGCCTTGTTTGGATATAGGGTTACCTGCATGAGGTTTTTGGAAAGCTACAAACAATTGTTTTGTTTTACGAAATTGTTTTGTTCTGTCAATGTAATACATTAGTGCTCTTTTTATGTCTAATGTATGCAATGCCCTTTCAGCTACGGACTCTGGTTGTGGAAAGAAGACTGGGAGTTCCACAGTTTGTTTTAGATGGAATGGTGATATGACGCTTGGTAAGAATTTTGGATTTGTACGGAGAACCACTTTATGTTTATGTATTTGTATAAAGGGTTCTTGAATAGTAAATGCTTGTATTTCACTCACTCTTCTAAGTGATGTGATAGCTACTAGAAAGGCTACTTTCCAAGTCAGATATTGGATTTGACAAGAATGCATGGGTTCGAATGGTGGGCCCATGAGTCGTGTTAAGACAATATTAAGGTTCCACAAAGGTACTGGTGGTGTCTTTGGGGGTATGATTCTTTTTAGTCCTTCCATAAATGCTTTAATGACTGGGATTCTAAAAAGTGATGTTGTATGTGTAATCTGCAGATAGGCAGATATTGCAGTGAGATGGATTTTAATGGAAGAGAATGCTAAATTAGACTTTTGTAAGTGTAATAAATAACTTACAATGTCCTTTGTGGAGGCATTTAGTGGTAGAATTTGATTAGTGTGCCAGTAGCAAACAAATCTTTTCCATTTGTTTGGGTAACAATGTCTTGTTGTAGGTTTTCTCACTTGTTTAATGACCTCCATACACTCTTGTGGAAGATTTAAATGTCCGAATTCTAAGACTTCAGGAGCCAGATTGCTAGATTGAGCGATGCTGGATTCGGGTGTCTGATCTGTTGTTTGTGTTGTGTTAACAGATCTGGTCTGTTTGGTAGTTTGATGTGGGGTACTACTGATAAGTCCAACAGTGTTGTGTACCACGGTTGGCGAGCCCAGGTTGGTGCTATGAGTATTAGTTTGAGTTTGTTTTGACTCAGTTTGTTGACCAGATAGGGAATGAGCGGGAGAGGGGGAAAAGCGTAAGCAAATATCCCTGACCAGCCGATCCATAGAGCATTGCCCTTGGACTGAGGGTGTGGGTACCTGGACGCGAAGTTTTGGCATTTTGCATTTTCTTTTGTTGCAAATAGGTCTATGTTTGGTGTTCCCCAGCGGTGAAAGTGATCCTGTAGGATTTGGGGATGAATTTCCCATTCGTGAGTTTGATGGTGATCTCGACTGAGATTGTCGGCTAACTGATTCTGAATGCCTGGTATGTATTGTGCTATTAGGCGAATGTTGTTGTGAATTGCCCAATGCCAAATCTTTTGTGCTAAGAGACACAGTTGTGACGAGTGTCCCCCCCCCCCTGTTTGTTGAGATAATACATTGTTGTCATATTGTCTGTTTTGACAAGAATGTGTTTGTGGGCTATTAGTGGTTGAAACGCTTTTAATGCTAGAAATACCGCTAGCAGTTCCAAGTGATTTATGTGAAGTAGTTTTGGTTGATTGTCCCATTGACCTTGTATGCTGTGATGGTTGAGGTGTGCTCCCCACCCAACCATGGAAGCATCTGTTGTGATAATAGCGTGAGGCATTGGGTCTTGGAATGGCCGCCCTTTGTTTAAATTTATAGGGTTCCACCATTGAAGCGAAGAGTGTGTTTGGTGGTCTACCAACACTAGATCTTGTAGTTGACCCTGTGCTTGCGTCCATTGTTTTGCTAGGCACTGTTGTAAGGGCCACATGTGTAGTCCTGCGTTTGGGACAATGGCTATGCATGAGGACATCATGCCTAGTAGTTTCATTACAAACCTTACCATGTATTGGTTGTATGCTAGATTTTACATTTTGGAACAATTGGACACTTTGTGGACTTGGAGTGGCAATTGCTCTTTGTGTGTTGAGTGTTGCTCCCAAGTATTGTTGTATTTGGGATGGTTGCAGATGTGATTTTTGGTAATTTATAGAGAACCCTAGTTTGTGTAGAGTTTCTATGACGTATTGCGTGTGAAATTGACATTGTTGTTGAGTGATGGCTTTTATTAGCTAGTCGTCTAAATATGGGAATACGTGCATATGCTGTCTCCTTATGTTAGCTGCTACTACTGCTAGGCATTTTGTGAATACTCTGGGGGCTGTTGTTATCCCGAACGGTAGCACTTTGAATTGATAGTGTTTGCCTTGAATTACAAACCTTAGGTATTTTCTATGAGAAGGATGGATAGGTATGTGGAAATACGCATCCCTGAGATCCAGTGTTGTCATGTATTCCCCCTTTTTTAGTAAGGGAACTACGTCTTGAAGTGTTACCATGTGGAAATTATCTGATTTGATGAAGAGATTCAGTGTTCTGAGATCTAAATAGGCCTTAACGTTTTGTCTTTCTTTGGAATGAGGAAATATAGTGAGCAAACGCCTGTTCCTTTTTGGTGATTGGGTACGAGCTCTATTGCTTGTTTTTGTAACAGTGCTTGGACCTCTATATGTAATAGGTCTAAGTGTTGTTGAGACAGTCTGTGCGTTTTTGGTGGCACATCTGGAGGGAATGCTGTGAATTCTATGCAATAACCATGTTGGATAATTGATAGGACCCATGTGTCTGTGGTAATATGTGTCCAGTTTTGGTAGTATGTTGTTAGCCTCCCCCCCACTGGTGACAAGTGTTGGGGTGTTGTGACATTGAAGTCACTGCTTGCTAGGGCTTGGTTTGGCGGGTTGGAAATTTCCCCTTCCTTCTGGGAATTGTCCTCTATAGGAACCACGAAACCCCCCCTCTGGTATTGTGATTGATAGGTGGGTCTGGTTTGGGAGGTGGAAGGTTCAGATGTTTGTTGCCGAAACCCCCCTCTAAATTGTGGTTTCCTAAAGGTGCCTCTGACTTGTGGGGAATAGAGCGCACCCATGGCTTTGGCCGTGTCCGTGTCCGTGTCTTTTTTAATTTTTTTAATGGCAGTATCGACTTCCGGCTCAAACAACTGTTGTTGGTTAAACGGCATATTTAATACTGCCTGTTGAATTTCTGGTTTGAATCCAGAACTCCGCAGCCATGCATGTCTGTCAATGGTTACAGCCGTGCTGACAGTCTGTGCTGCTGTATCTGCCGAGTCTAATGCGGACCTTATCTGATTGTTTGATATGGCCTGCCCCTCTTCAACTACTTGCTGGGCACGTTTTTGGTATTCCTTGGGTAAGTGCTGTATGATGTCTTGCATCTCGTCCCAGTGTGCCCTGTCGTAGCGTGCAAGTAAGGCTTGCGAATTAGCAATTCACCATTGATTGGCTTCCTGTGATGCCACTCGCTTGCCTGCTGCATCGAATTTCCGACTTTCTTTGTCAGGTGGTGGAGCATCCCCTGACGATTGAGAGTTTGCTCTTTTGCTTGCTGCTCCTACAACCACTGAGTCCGGAGTGAGCTGCTGCGTTATAAACACTGGGTCTATTGGAGGTGGTTTGTATTTCTTTTCAACCCTAGGCGTGATCGCTCTTCCTTTTACAGGCTCTTGGAAGACCTGTTGTGCGTGCTTGGGCATGCCCGGTAGCATAGGCAGGCTTTGGTAGGATGCGTGGGTGGATGCCAAAGTGTTAAAAAGGAAGTCATCCTCCACTGGCTCAGTGTGCATTGCTACGTTGTGGAACGTAGCTGCCCTGGCTAGTACCTGCGTATATGCAGTATTGTCTTCTGGTGGTGACGGCTTGGTTGGATAACATTCTGGGCTGTTATCCGATATTGGTGGATCATATAAATCCCAGGCATCAGCATCATCTTGGGTCATCCCAGTATCTGTGGGTGACTGCATTATAGGTGTTCCCACTGGTGACAATTGTGGTGAGTGTAGTGGGGATGGTTGTGGTGAGACCTGTAGTGCTGGTGACTTGTCTCTAACCACTTTGGCCTTTGGTTGCATTTCTGTTTCCTGAAATGCAAGTTTCCTTTTAGATTGGAGTGGAGGTAAAGTCTGAATCTTGCCAGTATCTTTTTGGATATGTAACCTCTGTTGTCTTTGGTCAGGTTCTTCCATATCCAACTCTTGCTCAAATCTATGTATTTCCTTGAGTTGCATGGAAAGTCCTTGCTCCTCAGTATATGAGCTTCTTTTTGTTCGGTGACGGAATCTCGACCGGAGTCTGAAGTCTTCGGCAACTCTTTGGCCTTTTTCGGTGCCAATGTTTGGTCACCTTCCTTTCGGTGGGTTGAGCCATGGCCTGCTGGCGGTGGCGTCCCCATGGCCTTAAGTTTTTTGGTGTGACCCTGAGTTTGGGGTCGTTCACTGTCGGATTCATCCAAGTCCGTCTCTTGGATGGAGATTCTTTCCTCCTCCTTGACGTTGAGCTGTTATTTCGGTTTCAACGCCATTTGCAGTCTTCTTGCTCGTCGATCTCTCAAGGTCTTCTTTGATCGAAACGCTCGGCAAGCTTCACAAGTATCCTCTCTGTGTTCGGGTGACAAACAGATTACAGACCCAGTGCTGGTCTGTATAAGGATACTTTGCGTGACACTTAGGACAGAAACGGAAGTGGGTCCGGTCCATTAGTCTGGGACGACGGGTGTGGTCGGGCCGACCAGGCCTCAGTGAAGAGTGGAAGCCCCGAAGCGGTCTTGATGTCGGTGCTGATACACTAACACTAACCCGGTACCGAACGATAACAATACCGTTGAATTTTCAATACTTTAGCTAATTTTCCCGATTCGAAATACGGAGCGAAGAGGAACACGTCCGAAGCTGATGGCGGAAAGAAAACAATCTAAGATGGAGTCGACGCCCATGCGCAATGGAACCGAAAGGGAGGAGTCACTCGGTCCGTGACTCGAAAAGACTTCTTCGAAGAAAAACAACTTGGAACACTCCGAGCCCAACACTAGATGGCAGGATAATGCACAGCATGTGTATCTGCAGCAACACATGCCACTGAACATATATATATATATATATATATGCATATACATATCCGAACATGTTTCTTTTAAGAAATGCCATATAGATAAATGTAAGGAAATGCCTCCTTGGCATGGTTACCCCCTGACTTTTTGCCTTTGCTGATGCCAAGTTATGATTTGAAAGTGTGCTGAGGCCTGCTAACCAGGCCCCAGCACCAGTGTTCTTTCCCTAACCTGTACCTTTGTATCCAAGGTAAGTCCCTTGTAACTGGTACCCCTGGTGCCAAGGGCCCTGATGCCAGGGAATGTCTCTAAGGGCTGCAGCATGTCTTATGCCACCCTGGAGAACCCTCACTCAGCACAGACACACTGCTTGCCAGCTTGTGTGTGCTGGTGGGGATAAAATGACTAAGTCGACATGGCACTCCCCTCAGGGTGCCATGCCAACCTCACACTGCCTATAGGCATAGATAAGTCACCCCTC
Source organism: Pleurodeles waltl (assembly GCF_031143425.1). Taxonomy (NCBI): domain Eukaryota; kingdom Metazoa; phylum Chordata; class Amphibia; order Caudata; family Salamandridae; genus Pleurodeles; species Pleurodeles waltl. Next base: position 439,871,019 of record NC_090436.1, on the reverse strand, counting down.
TAGCAGGCCTTACAGCCCTAAGGCAGGGTGCACTATACCATAGTGAGGGCATAAGTGCATGAGCACTATGCCCCTACAGTGTCTAAGCAAAACCTTAGACATTGTAAGTGCAGGGTAGCCATAAGAGTATATGGTCTGGGAGTCTGTCATACACGAACTCCACAGCACCATAATGGCTACACTGAAAACTGGGAAGTTTGGTATCAAACTTCTCAGCACAATAAATGCACACTGAAGCCAGTGTACATTTTATTGTAAAATACACCCCAGAGGGCATCTTAGAGATGCCTCCTGAAACCATACCCGACTTCCAGTGTGGGCTGACTAGTTTTAGCAGCCTGCCACACACCAGACATGTTGCTGGCCTCACGGGGAGAGTGCCTTTGTCACTCTGTGGCTAGTAACAAAGCCTGTACTGGGTGGAGGTGCTTCTCACCTCCCCCTGCAGGAACTGTAACACCTGGTGGTGAGCCTCAAAGGCTCACCCCCTTTGTTACAGCACCCCAGGGCACTCAACGTAGTGGGTTTGCCCGCCCCCTCCGGCCACAGCCCCACTTTTGGCGGCAAGGCCGGAGGAGATAATGAGAAAAACAAGGAGGAGTCACTGGCCAGTCAGGACAGCCCCTAAGGTGTCCTGAGCTGAGGTGACTGACTTTTAGAAATCCTTCATCTTGCAGATGGAGGATTCCCCCAATAGGATTAGGGATGTGCCCCCCTCCACTCAGGGAGGAGGCACAAAGAGGGTGTAGCCACCCTCAGGACTAGTAGCCATTGGCTACTAACCCCCCAGACCTAAACACACCCCTAAATCAAGTATTTAGGGGCTCCCAGAACCTAGGTAACGAGATTCCTGCAACCTAAGATGAAGAAGGACTGCTGAGCTGAAAAATCTGCAGAGAAGAAAGAGACACCAACTGCTTTGGCCCCAGCTCTACCGGCCTGTCTCCCCACTTCAAGAAAAACTACAACAGCGACACATTCCACAGGGTCCAGCGACCTCTGAAACCTCAGAGGACTACCCTGCATCTAAAAGAACCAAGAACTCCTGAGGACAGCGGCTCTGCTCCAAAGAAGAAACATCTTTGCAACAAAGAAGCAACTTTGAAAGAATACACGTTTCCCGCCGGAAGCGTGAGACTTTGCACTCTGCACCCGCCGCCCCCGCCTCGACATGTGGATAACCAACACTGCAGGGAGGACTCCCCGGCGACGGCGAGCCCATGAGTAGCCAGAGATGACCCCCCTGAGCCCCCACAGCGACGCCTGCAGAGGGAATCCAGAGGCTCCCCCTGACCGCGACTGCCTGCTTCTAAGAACCCGATGCCTGGTAAGGACACTGCACCCGCAGCCCCCAGGACCTGAAGGATCCGACCTCCAGTGCAGGAGCGACCCCCAGGTGGCCCTCTCCCTTGCCCAGGTGGTGGCTACCCCGAGGAGCCCCCCCCTTGCCTGCATCGCTGAACAGACCCCTAGGTCTCCCATTGAACTACATTGCAAACCCGACGCCTGTTTGCACACTGCACCCGGCTGCCCCCGTGCCGCTGAGGGTGTACTTTTTGTGCTGACTTGTGTCCCCCCCCCGGTGCCCTACAAAACCCCTCTGTTCTGCCCTCCGAAGACACGGGTACCTACCTGCTGGCAGACTGGAACCGGGGCACCCCGTTCTCAATTGAAGCATATGTGTTTTGGGCACCACTTTGACCTCTGCACCTGACCGGCCCTGAGCTGCCGGTCTGGTAACTTTGGGGTTGCTCTGAACCCCCAAAGGTGGGCTACCTTGGACCCAACCTTGAACCCTGTAGGTGGTTTACTTACCTGCAAAACTAACAAACACTTACCTTCCCCAGGAACTGTTGAAAATTGCAGTGTCCAGTTTTAAAATAGCTTATTGCCATTTGTGTGAAAACTGTAAATCCTATTTTGCTAATTCAAAGTTCCTAAAGTTCCTAAGTGAAATACCTTTCATTTAAAGTATTGTTTGTAAATCTTGAACCTGTGGTTCTTAAAATAAACTAAGAAAATATATTTTTCTATACAAAAACCTATTGGCCTGGAATTGTCTTTGAGTGTGTGTTCCTCATTTATTGCCTGTGAGTGTACAACAAATGCTTAACACTACCCTCTGATAATCCTACTGCTCGACCACACTACCACAAAATAGAGCATTAGAATTATCTCTTTTTGCCACTATCTTACCTCTAAGGGGAACCCTTGGACTCTGTGCAAGCTATTTCTTACTTTGAAATAGTACATACAGAGCCAACTTCCTACATTGGTGGATCAGCGGTGGGGTACAAGACTTTGCATTTTCTGGACTACTCAGCCAATACTTGATCACACGACTAAATTCAGAAAATTTGTCATTAGGAACTGATTTTTGAAATTTGAGCTATTTTTCTAAAATGTTTAAAGTCCTGCTAGGGTCCTGTGTTAGTCCCTGTTAGCATTTCTTTTAGAAGTGTAAAAGTTTTGTAAAAGTTTGAATTAAGTTCTAGAGATAGTTTTAGATTCTTAAAATGTATTCCAACTTTTAGAAACATAATGTCTGCTGCAGAAGAGATTGTGATGGAACTCAACCTCACCCCTTACCTGCATCTTAGGATGTCAGGTCTCTCTGCAAAACCAAAAAGATTAAAACTGGTTCAATCCCTATCAAAGTACAGCTCCAGGAGCTTTTGGCAGAGTTTGCTAAGAACAACCCCTCTGAGGATACCTTCCCAGAGGGGGAAGCTAGTGATGTGGATGATTTCCCACCCCCACTCCTAGTTAGGGAGAACAGGGTCCCTCAAACCCTGTCTCCACAAGTGATAGTCAGAGATGCTGCTTCTCTCACAGGAGAATCCAGCAACTCTGGAAGCATTGAGGGCAGCCTCAATGAAGATGACCTCCAGTTAGCCAGGGTGGTCAAAAGATTGGCTTTGGAAAGACAGATCCTAGCCATAGAAAGGGAAAGACAAGAGATGGGCCTAGGTCCCATCAATGGTGGCAGCAACATAAATAGGGTAAGAGATTCTCCTGACATGTTGAAATTCCCTAAAGGGATTGTAACTAAATATGAAGATGGTGATGACATCACCAAATGGTTCACAGCTTTTGAGAGGGCTTGTGCAACCAGAAAAGTGAACAGATCTCACTGTGGTGCTCTCCTTTGGGAAATGTTCACAGGAAAGTGTAGGGATAGACTCCTCACACTCTCTGGAAAAGATGCAGAATCCTCTGACCTCATGAAGGCTACCCTGATTGAGGGCTTTGGATTCTCCACTGAGGAGTATAGAATTAGGTTCAGAGGGGCTCAAAAATCCTCAAGCCAGACCTGGGTTGATTTTGTAGACTACTCAGTGAAAACACTGGATGGTTGGATTCATGGCAGTGGTGTAAATGATTATGATGGGCTGTACAATTTATTTGTGAAAGAACACCTATTAAGTAATTGTTTCAATGATAAACTGCATCAGCATCTGGTAGACCTAGGACCAATTTCTCCCCAAGAATTGGGAAAGAAGGCGGACCATTGGGTCAAGACTAGGGTGACCAAGACTTCCACAGGGGGTGACCAAAAGAAAGGGGTCACAAAGCCTCCCCAGGGGAAGAGTGTTGAGACATCCAAGGGAAAAAGTAAAGAATCTTCTATAGGGCCCCAAAAACCTGCTCAGGAGGGAGGGTCCAGAGCCTCTTCACAATCCAATTTTGGGTACAAGGGTAAAAACTTTGATCCCAAAAAGGTCTGGTGTCATAGCTGTAATCAGCAAGGACACCAAACTAGAGACAAGGCCTGTCCCAAGAAAGGTTCCACTTCTAACTCTACTCCAGCTAACACTGGAATGGCCAGTCTCCAAGTGGGATCAACAGTGTGCCCAGAGCAAATCAGGGTTCACACTGAAGCTACATTAGTCTCTGAGGGTGGGGTGGATTTAGCCACACTGGCTGCCTGGCCCCCTAATATGCAAAAATACAGGCAGCAGCTCTTAATTAATGGGACAAGTGTAGAAGGCCTGAGGGATACAGGTGCCAGTGTCACCATGGTGACAGAGAAACTGGTTTCCCCTGGTCAATACCTGGCTGGACAAACTTATCAAGTCACCAACGCTGACAATCAGACTAAAGTACATCCCATGGCTATGGTAACTTTAGAGTGGGGAGGGGTCAATGGCCTGAAACAGGTGGTGGTCTCCTCAAATATCCCTGTAGACTGTTTGCTTGGAAATGACCTGGAGTCCTCAGCATGGGCTGAGGTAGAACTCAAAACCCATGCAGCCATGCTGGGTATCCCTGAACTGATGTGTGTCAAGACAAGGGCACAGTGCAAGGCTCAGGGTGAAAAAGTGGTGTTGGAGCCTGGAAAAAGGGCCCAACCCTCCAAGAGAAAAGGAAAGAAGACTGGGGAACCAGTTTCAACACAACAAGAACAAGAGAACCTCTCTTCCCAGGAAGAAGTTCTGCCCTCTGAGGGAACTGAGCCCATGGAGTTAGAACCTTATCAGGTTGAGCTCCTAGGCCCAGGGGGACCCTCAAGGGAACAGTTGTGTAAGGGGCAAGAAACCTGTCCCTCTCTTGAAGGCCTTAGACAGCAAGCTGCTGAAGAGTCCAAAGGAAAAATAACAGGAATACAGAGTCTATTGGTAAGATGGACTCCTTTACACTGAGGCAAGAGATCCCAAACCTGGTGCCACTAGGAGAGTGGTAGTGCCTCAGGAGTTTAGGGAGTTCATTCTGACCTTAGCTCATGATATTCCTCTTGCTGGGCATTTGGGACAGACCAAGACGTGGGAGAGATTAGTCATCCACTTCTATTGGCCCAACATGTCCCAGAAGGTCAAGGAGTTTTGTGTCTCCTGTGCCACCTGTCAAGCCAGTGGTAAGACAGGTGGGCACCCAAAGGCCCCCCTCATTCCACTTCCACTTCCAGTGGTGGGGGTCCCCTTTGAAAGAGTGGGTGTGGACATAGTGGGTCCACTTGAACCTCCCACAGCCTCTGGGAACCAATACATACTAGTAGTAGTGGATCATGCTACTAGATACCCTGAAGCAATTCCCCTTAGGTCGACTACTGCCCCTGCAGTAGCCAAAGCACTCATTGGTATTTTTACCAGAGTGGGATTTCCTAAGGAGGTGGTGTCTGACAGAGGTACCAACTTCATGTCAGCATACCTGAAGCATATGTGGAATGAGTGTGGGGTGACTTACAAATTCACCACACCATACCATCCACAAACCAATGGTCTTGTTGAGAGATTTAACAAGACATTGAAAGGCATGATTGTTGGGCTCCCTGAAAAACTCAAAAGGAGATGGGATGTCCTCTTGCCATGTCTGCTTTTCGCCTACAGAGAGGTGCCTCAGAAGGGAGTAGGGTTTTCCCCCTTTGAACTTGTTTGGCCATCCTGTAAGGGGACCACTAGCTCTTGTATAAGAAGGCTGGGAGAGACCTCTTCATGAGCCTAAACAAGACATAGTGGACTATGTAATAGGCCTACGTTCAAGGATGGCAGAGTATATGGAAAAGGCAAGTAAAAACCTTGAGGCCAGCCAACAGCTCCAGAAGATGTGGTATGACCAAAAGGCTGCTATGGTTGAGTTTCAGCCAGGGCAGAAGGTCTGGGTTCTGGAGCCTGTGGCTCCCAGGGCACTTCAAGACAGATGGAGTGGCCCTTACCCAGTGCTAGAGAGGAAGAGTCAGGTCACCTACCTAATAGACCTAGGCACTAGCAGGACCCCCCCAAAAGGGTGATCCATGTGAAGCGCCTCAAACTCTTACATGACAGGGCAGATGTGAATCTGTTGATGGTAACAGATGAGGACCAGGAAGCTGAGAGTGAACCTCTCCCTGATCTCCTCTCCACAGACCCTAAAGATGGCTCAGTTGATGGAGTGATCTATTCAGACACCCTCTCTGGCCAACAGCAATCTGACTGTAGGAAGGTCCTGCAACAGTTTGCTGAGCTCTTTTCCCTAACCCCTGGTCAGACACACCTGTGTACCCATGATGTGGACACAGGAGACAGCATGCCTGTCAAAAACACATTTTTCAGACAGTCTGACCAAGTTAAGGAAAGCATCAAGGTGGAAGTCCACAAGATGCTGGAATTGGGAGTCATTGAGCACTCTGACAGCTCCTGGGCTAGCCCAGTGGTCTTAGTCCCAAAACCTCACACCAAAGATGGGAAGAGAGAGTTGAGGTTCTGTGTGGACTACAGAGGACTTAATTCTGTCACCAAGACAGATGCCCATCCCATTCCAAGGGCAGATGAATTAATTGACAAACTAGGTGCTGCCAGATACTTAAGTACCTTTGACTTAACAGCAGGGTACTGGCAAATCAAAATGGCACCAGGAGCAAAAGAAAAGACAGCATTCTCCACACCTTATGGGCACTATCAGTTCACTGTTATGCCCTTTGGTTTAAAGAATGCCCCTGCCACCTTCCAAAGGTTGGTGAATCAAGTCCTTGCTGGCTTGGAGTCTGTAGGAAGTTGGCTCTGTATGCACTATTTCAAAGTAAGGAATAGTATGCACAGAGTCCAAGGGTTCCCCTTAGCGGTAAGATAGTGGCAAAAAGAGATAATACTAATGCTCTATTTTGTGGTAGTGTGGTCGAGCAGTAGGCTTATCAAAGGAGTAGTGTTAAGCATTTGTTGTACACACACAGGCATTAAATGAGGAACACACACTCGGAGACAATTCCAGGCCAATAGGTTTTTGTATAGAAAAATATATTTTCTAAGTTTATTTTAAGAACCACAGGTTCAAATTTTACATGTAATACTTCAAATGAAAGGTATTGCAGGTAGGTACTTTAGGAACTTTGAATAATCAAAATAGCATACACAGTTTTCAAATAAATCACATATAGCTATTTTAAAACTAGACAGTGCAATTTTCACAGTTCCTGGGGGGAGTAAGAGTTTGTTAGTTTTTGCAGGTAAGTAAACCACCTACGGGGTTCACGTTTGGGTCCAAGGTAGCCCACCGTTGGGGGTTCAGAGCAACCCCAAAGTTACCACACCAGCAGCTCAGGGCCGGTCAGGTGCAGAGGTCAAAGTGGTGCCCAAAACGCATAGGCTTCAATGGAGAAGGGGGTGCCCCGGTTCCAGTCTGCCAGCAGGTAAGTACCCGCGTCTTCGGAGGGCAGACGAGGGGGGTGTTGTAGGGCACCGGGGGGGGACACAAGTCAGCACAGAAAGTACACCCTCATCAGCACGGGGGCGGCCGGGTGCAGTGTGCAAACACGCGTCGGGTTTGTAATTGAAATCAATTGGAGACCAAGGGGTCTCTTCAGCGATGCAGGCAGGCAAGGGGGAGGCTCCTCGGGGTAGCCACCACCTGGGCAAGGGAGAAGGCCTCCTGAGGGTCACTCCTGCACTGGAGTTCCGATCTTTCAGGTCCTGGGGGCTGTGGGTGCAGAGTCTTTACCAGGCGTCAGGATCTGGGAAGCAGGCAGTCGCGGTCAGGGGGAGCCTCGGGATTCCCTCTGCAGGCGTCGCTGTGGGGCTCAGGGGGGGCAACTCTGGCTACTCACAGTCTCGTAGTCGCCGGGGAGTCCTCCCTGAAGTGTTGTTTCTCCACAAGTCGAGCCGGGGGCGTTGGGTGCAGAGTAGCAAGTCTCACGCTTCCGGCGGGAGATGCAGTTGTTTTGAAGTTGCTCCTTTGGAAACAAAGTTGCAGTCTTGGGTGAACAGCGCCGCTGTCCTCGGGAGTTTCTTGGTCCTTCTAGAGCAGGGCAGTCCTCTGAGGATTCAGAGGTCGCTGGTCCCTGGGGAAAGCGTCGCTGGAGCAGTGTCTCTAGAAGGAAGGGAGACAGGCCGGTAGAGCTGGGGCCAAGGCAGTTGGTGTCTCCGTCTTCTCTGCAGGGTTTTTCAGCTTAGCAGTCCTCTTCTTCTTAGGTTGCAGGAATCTGAGTTCCTAGGTTCTGGGGAGCCCTTAAATACTAAATTTAAGGGCGTGTTTAGGTCTGGGGGGTTAGTAGCCAATAGCTACTAGCCCTGAGGGTGGGTACACCCTCTTTGTGCCTCCTCCCAAGGGGAGGGGGTCACATTCCTATCCCTATTGGGGGAATCCTCCATCTGCAAGATAGAGGATTTCTAAAAGTCAGAGTCACCTCAGCTCAGGACACCTTAGGGGCTGTCCTGACTGGCCAGTGACTCCTCCTTGTTATTCTCATTATCTCCTCCGGCCTTGCCGCCAAAAGTGGGGCCGTGGCCGGAGGGGGCAGGCAACTCCACTAGCTGGAGTGCCCTGTGGTGCTGTAACAAAGGGGGTGAGCCTTTGAGGCTCACCGCCAGGTGTTACAGTTCCTGCAGGGGGAGGTGTGAAGCACCTCCACCCAGTACAGGCTTTGTTACTAGCCACAGAGTGACAAAGGCACTCTCCCCATGTGGCCAGCAACATGTCTCGAGTGTGGCAGGCTGCTAGAACCAGTCAGCCTACACGGGTAGTTGGTTAAGGTTTCAAGGGGCACCTCTAAGGTGCCCTCTGGGGTGTATATTACAATAAAATGTACACTGGCATCAGTGTGCATTTATTGTGCTGAGAAGTTTGATACCAAACTTCCCAGTTTTCAGTGTAGCCATTATGGTGCTGTGGAGTTCATGCATGACAGACTCCCAGACAATATACTCTTATGGCTACCCTGCATTTACAATGTCTAAGGTTTTGCTTAGACACTGTAGGGGCACAGTGCTCATGCACTGGTGCCCTCACCTATAGTATAGTGCACCCTGCCTTAGGGCTGTAAGGCCTGCTAGAGGCGTGACTTATCTATACTGCATAGGCAGTGTGAGGTAGGCATGGCACCCTGAGGGGAGTGCCATGTCGACTTACTCGTTTTTTCCTCACCAGCACACACAAGCTGGCAAGCAGTGTGTCTGTGCTGGGTGAGGGGTCCCCAGGGTGGCATAAGACATGCTGCAGCCCTTAGAGACCTTCCCTGGCACCAGGGCGCTTGGTACCAGGGGTACCAGTTACAAGGGACTTACCTGGATGCCAGGGTGTGCCAATTGTGAAACAAAAGTACAGGTTAGGGAAAGAACACTGGTGCTGGGGCCTGGTTAGCAGGCCTCAGCACACTTTCAAATAAAAACTTAGCATCAGCAAAGGCAAAAAGAGCATACCCCTTCTCCACAATGGCGATGACTCAGGAGTTTGATGTTATGGACTCCCACATGTGAAGAAAGTGGGCAAGTCTCCCCCCTACCGGAGACGAGTGAGCAGGGAGTGGTGGAGGATTAAGGCTGCTTTCCTTGCTGCACCCCTCCTGAGGAAGAGGAAGAGGCAGAGGCAGAGTGCTGCTGGGTGGCACCTCTAGTGCGTACTCTACCCCTGCCCCTGAAGGATCTGTAAGGTAGAGTTCCTGCAGATTGTTGTCCTGCCTAATGGAGCCTGCCACGAAAGGAAGCGCCATGACCAAAACCTCTAAACTTCCTAAAAGATCTAAAAGTTGAGGAAGTGGCTGCTTGAAGTCCCAATGACCTTGATGTGGCTCTACTCTCTTTAAAACGTTCTAGATCAGAATCGGCTTTTGCCCCAAAAAGTTTATCTCCATCAAATGGCAGGTACAGAAGAGTAGTCTGTACATCCGGGGATAATCCTGACGAACGCAGCCAGGCCTGCCGTCTCGTCGCTATGGATGTGCCCATAGCTCTTGCCACTGAATCCGAGGTGTCCAACCAAGATTGAATTACCTGGGTCGCCGCCGCCTGAGCGTCCGACAACAAGTTCAATACCTCCTGTGGCAAACCAGGGTGGCCCTTAGCCTCATCCATAAGGGCATGAATATAACGCCCCAAACTGCAAGTCACAGTGGTAGACTTTAATGCCATGCTACAAGAAGAAAAGGTCTTTTTCGCTGCCTGGTTCATCTTGTTAAACTCCCTGTCCGCAGGGGCCCCGGGGAACGAACCAGGAGCAGAACGGGAGGAGCATGACGCCTGGACAACCAAACTCTCCGGAGTCGGATGCTTGGTGAGAAAGTCCGGATCACCTGGAGCCACAAGATAGCGTCTCGCTACCGCCCTGTTGACGGCCGCCGAAGTCACTGGCTTTTTCCAGATGTCTATAATGGGGTCCAAAAGAGCCTCATTGAAAGGCAAAAGAGGCTCCGCCACCGCCGACGCTGGATGCAGCACTTCGGTAAGAAGGTTGGTCTTCACCTCCGTAGCAGGAAGTGGAAGGTCCAAAAAGTTTGCTGCCTTCCTCACCACAGCATGAAATGAAGCAGCCTCCTCCGTATATTCCCCTGGGTCGGCCAGATCCCATTCCGGGGAAGTGTCCAGGCCACTTGCTGTATCTAAGCCCTGCAGGTCCCCCGAAGGCTCCACGATCTCACCTTCCTCTAAATGCTGCCTGCTATACTCCTCTTCTTCCAGGAGCCGTAAAGCCAATCTCCTGGATCGGAGCCTTGATTCGAGCCCCGGCATCGATAAGTCGATAAGACTTCATAGCACTTGCTTCACTAAGAAGCCCACTTCTATCCATCCCACGTTTAGGTGTGGTGACGGGTTCATGATATCCTTTTTGGGACCAGAGATTTGTCCAAATTTGATGATGTGGATTTTGTTTGGTAAAATTTCAGCCCTGATGAAGTCGATGGACGAAACACGTGTTAAAAAAAAAGGCTGTGGGGGTCTGAATGGAACACATCAGATATCAAGATTGTGACTCATGGCAGCATTGCTGACTAACAGACTGAATTGAATTTGGACACTGTAATTAAACCTCAAGAGGAACTATATTGGAAACTGCACCGCCTCTTCAAATGTTCGTTACAGTATCTCACACCATCCTAAGGACACATAGTATGGTGTTCTCTTTCTTTTTCTAAGGACAATTGCAGTGACTTCAGTGGATACTTTCTGCACAGTCTGATATACAAATGTTTATATAACGAGTGCCTCTTATTTGTCTATATTTCATTATCTGTTTTGCTTGCCACGCAGTTGGGGATCAGGGGTGTGGTCCTTTAAGAGTGCACTGTGTGACAATTTAGGTTAAAACACATGCTCACCTCGTAGCCTTGAGCGCCATTGTTTACCTTAATCAACACCCTTCCAAATTAGGTATCTGAGCTTAACATAGTACTTTCACGTCTTATCCAGGATCCCTTTGAGCCTATCCGCAAAGCCTCCCTGCAACTCCTTTCTCAGAAAACAGCTTTCTTTGTAGCAATAACATCAGCTCACAGAGTTCGCGAGATCCAAGCTCTTTGTTCTTACGAACCATACACTGTCTTCCACTCTAGCAAAATGGTCATGAGAACTCACCCAAAATTCCTCCGCAAAGTCATTTTGAACATTCATGTCAATCAAGCCATTTCTTTACCAACATTCTTTCAAAATCCCTCTACTCCATCTGAAAGAAATCTTCATTCCTTGGATGTGAGGAGAGTTTTGAAATTCTATCTCGATAAGACAAGGGACAGCCGCAGATCGAACCAGTTGTTTATCAACAATGGTCTGGTCCATTATGATTTAGCCACTTTCAAGCAATCCATCTCCCGATGGATAGGTTCCTGCAAATTAGTGTGCTACCAAAAAGCTAACAAGACACTAACAGTCAAACCTAAAGCATACGCCACTAGAGGCAAAGTGGCAACTGCTGCTTTATTGAGGAATATCCCTTTTCCGGATATTTGCAAAGCAGCCACATGGAGATCTGTTAATACATTTACCAAACACTACTTCTTAGACTCTGCTGCTATAGCAGACACTCTATTTGCTTAAAAGGTCTGCCTTACTTCATTCTCTTTGTTCTCCACAGCGCTAAGTAGGGATGGGCTTGTTACACTATTCAGTGCTTATGAATATAAATGGAAATCCCCTGTGAAAGAAGAAATAGTTTCTTACCTGTAACTACAGTTTTCTTGTAGGGGAATTTCCATTATAGACATCAGAAACCTTCCTTCCTCCCCGGTGAAGTGGACAGAAGTAAACATGGGACCTATATATCATCACGCATCGCCTCAAAAACAACTGAAGCAACTGCCACATGCTCAGCATGACGGGATACTGGTGGTCTCTGGGTCCTTAAAAGCACAGTCATAATGACAGCCTATGTGGCTACACTGTCGTGCTTTACTTCATCTCTCTACTCCTTCAAAAAAAAGGGTTTGTGAAAGGCATTTATGCTGTTTTACCAAAACATCATACCATTATATACATATACAATTCTCCTGTCCCCCTTTTTGAACTTTAAGGTGAAGAATTGGGTCATTGTAGCCTAGCTGCATAATACATTTTTCTCTTAGGAGACTGCAGGCCTTCGCAAAGAAAGGCAAACATTACACTCATGAAGAGATATTGTGAAGAAATGCTCTGTGGTCCCCTTACGTGGGCGGAACTATTCAATGCTTATGTCTGGAAATTCCCCTACGAGAGAACTGGATTTACAGGTAAGAACTATTCCATCTTTTGAAATAAGTGTCATTCAGTCTGTCTTAATTACTATACACAACATGTTCACGACCTTCATTTCACATCTACCTTGGAGACGAAAAGGAGGGTGAAATGACATGCAGAAGACAAATTATGTAACTTTATCACAAGTACGACTTAGCTCCTTTCCATTCTCAGCCTTGTAGTTCGCATGCAACCTAGTGGCAGGGATGAAACTGCTTCAAATTCTCTTTAATCAAAACATGTCAATCTTTATATGCATATGTGCATCATACCTAGCCTGCTCTCCCTTTCCTGAACGTTTGTTGGGCTCTCAGTTCCCCTTTTTTGCAGAGAAGTCTATATGAAAATTGTTTCTTTCATGCTAACTTATTTTCCACGTTACCCATATAATTTTTGTTTTTGTTTCAACCAAGCTGTTATAATAATATGCCAGTTAGAAACCAGAGATGAGGGAAGGAAAAAGACATCGAAGACACTGGTTTGGAATGGCATCAATAGCAGCCTAAGCTCATCTCTGAACAAATGCTCAGATATCTTTGAGAGAGACGGCAGCAAAGAAAAAGTTTGAGTCTTTGTAAATCGGCAAGTAGATCACACCAGTGGTGTTTATAGCTACCTCTCAATCGGCAAGGGCATACTGTGACTAGCTCCAGTCCTACCAGTAATCAGACCAGAAGGTAAATCACCAAGGAGAGGAGTCCGTACTGCCAGAAAGGAGCAACGCAGCATGCCTGTTCAGTAGGATGGTTGCAGAAGCTGATGCAAATGCTATGGAGCAACTGATACAATGCTACAGATGTGCTGCAGAGACAAAGTGCAGCAGCACACATCTGGATTCGAGCACACAGAGGTAAGGGAGCAAAAAGCTTATCAGGCACAAAAGTGGTAAACTGAAAACAGGATAAAAGATGAACAGGATAAAGACTAAAGGGGCTCAGAGGACAACAGGAGCAGGAACCAACAAGGGTAAAAATAACAAACTTATGGGATCACAAACTGATGGTAATGAAGTAAGCTGAAACAGGAAGGAGATGTTACCAGGCACTGATCCAGTGCCTGCACTGCCCTTTTATAGTCCGTGACCCGAAAGGCATCAGAAGCCCCACTCACAACCTGGAAGTGAGAACAAGCCTAGCTTCCATGTACCTACTCTCGTTTACGTTCTTTGGAACTTATGAAAAGATCTAAATCCTGTATACCTAGATAAAGGCATTATACAGGCCCAAATTTTCGTGATAACTCTCACAGGATCCTTCACCTCCCCTACATTGTTCCCGCTCCAGGGGAAAAGACTCATAGTTTGTGGCTTTGTACTCCATTGACCTGAGCTGAACTTTGTGGAGGTACCAACACTGGATTTGGCCCTGGTTTGGGCATTAGTTCTTATAATCCGATTCCTGCTTTTCCTACCCCTGACTGATCCTACGCAAAGCATGATCTTCACCCAGATAATACTAGACTTCTTTCCTAGAACCTCCAACCCAAAGTTTGTGACTGCGCATCGCTTCCCTAGAGAGTCTTGTGGTTCAGGCATCTTCTTCCTCCATGCAAACACCTGATTCCTTCCCAGCTTCCCCTCTTGGCAGGGAATCACAGAAAATTGAGGCAATGAGGAAAAACATCTTCATCTAGGAGCCATGCCCTTCACTCAAGAATGCAACATGCTTCTTGGCCCACTACTCTGAAGCCTTGTGGGAAATTATGCAGTTGGTCACACCTAGTAATCAATGTGACCATTTTGTGGACACTATATGAGATAGGGAGGATGCATTGCAACAAATTATGTGTTCTCGATTGATTATGGTGGCTTCAGTGATTATGTCCTTGAGATCATGTATTGCCAACCATTGCTACACTTGGATGCGCTCCCCTGGCTTCCCAGACATGCACTTCGATGGTGCTTGCTGTTTTAGCAACTAGGTGGAATCACCCCTAAAACACTTCAAACAGGAATAGGCCTTCATCCAGTCCCTAGGGCTAGCTTCTCTGGCATACCAGCTCTGCAAGCAGTACTGCAAGTTCAAGGGCCATTTCTGCCTTTCACCTGCGTCAGCCCTCACAGCCTGTGCAGCAATTCAACAAGCTGTTTCAGAGCTACAGGGCCTTGGTTGTTGAGTGAACACATGCATACTGGGGAAAAAAGTGCCCTGTCATTGGAAAGAAGGCAGTCCATTAGGTCTGACCCACTAGATCCTGCAGAGTGTCAGCTAAAGCTGCACTTTTCTCTTTGAGGACTTGCCCACTCCCATTCCCCCTCTGCCTTCAGTTCCTTGGACAACCACACTTGACATTTGCAGCAGGAAGATGAATCCTGAGACTGAAAATAGCGTGGGTATGCTATTCTCCTTATTTTGTCATTCTAAGGAAAGATCTTTTCTTCGTTCCATTTGGGACCTTTGCATGCTGAACGCACTCCTGGAGCTGGAAGATTGGATGGTGTCCCTCAGCCCTAAAGACTCAGATTTTCTCATACTGATGCAGAGTTTGCACCAGAGGTACTTGGGCGTGGTGGTGGATACCACCCACTATCAATTTACAGGCCAGAGTTTTAAGTTAATATTTGCATCTTAATTATTCACAAAAGTGAAGTCAGTGGTTCCAGCACTTCCTTTCCCGTTGACATCTTGATATTCCTGTATCTTGATTACTGTCTGCCAAAGGTGGCTCGACATAGCTGGTGTCAGCCATAATTGTGCATTGTGCTACTCTTCGGTCTAAGATTTGCACAGTAGATGTTTTTAATACCTAGCATTGGTGACCACATGCTTGCATCCACATGTTTTTGTGCATGGACTGCTGTCTCATAGAATGTGTCTTCTTTCACTCATTCAGTATTTTATTCAGGAATAAATTCCTCCTGTTCTATTAACTCAGTCTCCTGGTCAGCATGTGAAAATACATGACCAGTCCGCACTGACATTGTTTCTAGAAGCAGTTTTGAATACAATCTCCAACATAGTCCCTTTTTCCGTGCCACACAGTGTTTGAAGTAATAATGTTAGTCCAATAGATAACACACAAGGTGCTTCTACGGATTATGTATTCCTGCTTCCAAATGGTACCTTCTGATGGATACAACTACCTGTGGATTCCTCACTTCAAGAATTTTCCCCCTCGCGCCAGCTTCAATGGAAATTTTTCTTCTAGATCTGCACGTCGACGATGACGTCACAATTGCCCGACTCCACGCGACGCCATATGACGTCATCCAGACAATAAGAAGCAGACGTCAGTTCCCTTTTTTCCGTGCCTTCAAGTAACGGTTTTTCTTCGAGGTTACCAGGGAGCTACAGTTTCACTCCGGTGTAACTATGTCTCAACGGAGGAAATCGGGTTTTAAACCCTGTAACCAGTGTGGGGGTTGAATGTCGGTCACGGACACCCATGAAAATTGTTTATGGTGCCTTAGTTCCGACCATGAGGTCGAGTCATGCGGCTCATGCCAACGCATGAATCCTAAGGCCTTTAAGGAACGAGAGGCAAAATTGTTTCTTGCCCGTTCGAAGGAGAGGCATCATCGGAGAGAGTCTTCTTCACTATCTTCGAAGACTCATCAGCGCCATGGGGACTCTCGCGTCGTCACGAATCACTGCCGATCGAGCAGGGACCGATCTCGTTCAAGATCTCCGTCAGCTCGGTGCCGGCCGATGTGGGAGATTAGCCCGACTGTCACGCCTCCACCTCCAACGACTCCGGCTTCTCCGACGTCTCCACTGTCGGTATTTGAGGTCGAGCCACATCAGGAGCCGAGGGCTTCTCCGGAGCAGGAGATGCCTGGACAATCATCGGCTTCCCCTCCGGCGTCGGTTCCTCAGACCTATCCGGCTTTCCCGGCGCCAGGCACGGATCCTGCGGCATTTTTTAATGCAATGTTTAATATTTTTGCCACCATGGCGCCTGGTGGAGGGCATGCAGGTCTTTAACTTGGGTGCTCCGGCTCCTTACAAGCCGACACCCTTTATGCCCTGTCTTCCTTTCGGAACTGCTTCGGCGCCAATGGATTCAGTCGACGGTGAAGTTGCCTGTGGCGCCGGAGGGTCTGGCGTCGGATGGCTCCGAGGAGCGGCGCCATCGAAGATCTTCGGCGTCAGTGGATACTTTCTGCACAGTCTGATATACAAATGTTTATATAACGAGTGCCTCTTATTTGTCTATACTATGTTAAGCTCCCAGAGAGGAGAAGGACGTCTAATGAGAGGGAAAACCTCCTTTAACCCTTTTAGAAAATCCTTCATTAAGGGGATTTTGAAAAAAAGAGGTTTGTGAAGGATATGTTCTGAAGCAGTAGGAGTTGCTAGGTGAACCTTTATATAAGAGAATTGCAAGCCAGATTTTGCCAAAAGGAGTAAGTATGGATGACAAGATGTAGGATCCACTTTCTTAGAGGAACACCATATGCAATATCTCTTCCTTTTGAAGGCATATGCGGAATGTGCTAAAGCACGCTTAGCCTCTTTGAGGATGTCCAGGCAGTCTTGCGGCAGATTCAAGTGTCTTGTACTGTACTAGCTCAGGACCATGCCGCCAAATTCAAAGAGGAGAGACTGGGGTGTACCATCTGACCTCCAAACTTCGTTAGTAGGTCTGGTCTGCATAGCAGCTTGAGATGGGGGTGGACAGACCGGTGAAGGAGGTCTGTGAACCACTATTAAAGTAGCCATTCTGGAGCTATGAGGAAAATCTTGGTTCTCGGCAGTGACAACTTGATGAGAACTGTTGGAATCAGGGGAATCTGCACAAAAGCGCAGAGAAATTAACCGGACCAGTTGATCCATAGGGCATTCCCTAGTGAACCTGGCTGAAAGTATCTTGAGGGGAAGCTTCAAATTTTTTGGTTTAATGCAGTGGCAGTCAATGGCTGGAGATCCCCATCATTGAAAGATGTTTCGAACTACGTCGTTTAAGAACCACTCATGCTTTTCTAGCAGGAGTCTGACTGAACATTTTGGACACCTGGCTGGTGAATGGCTATGATCATGAGGTCCCTGGCTAGAAACCATTTCCAGATTGTCTGGGCCTCATGTGACAAGGACCTGGATCTCGTCCCTCCCTCCTTGTTGAGGTAGTACATGATTGTGGTATTGTCCCTCCGAACAAGCAGGGAGTGGGATCTGAATGACAGATGAAACACCTTCAGTGCTAGATGGACTGCAACCAGCTCAAGGAGATTGATATGGCATGTTGATTCTCTCCGTGATCACTTGCCCCAGACTTGGAGGTGATACATGTGGGCTCCCCATCCCAGTAGTGAGGCATCTGTAACAATGGTTTGAGGAGGGATCTCCTGATGAAATACGGTACCTTGAAGAAGGTTGGTTGAAGAGCACCACCATTTCAGGGACAGATTTGCATGAAGGGATATTGTATCCTGTCTTCCCAATTGCATGTCAGTTGGTCCCACTGGTCCTAGTGACATTTCTGCAGAGGTTGCAAGTGGAGACAGGGATTTGATGTGAGAAAGATGTAGGCCATCAAGCTAAGGAGGGAGGATACTGTTCTCCTCGTTGGATGACAGGCTTTCCTGAGAGCATGACACTTCAGAAGTATTGATAAGTGTCTCTCTGGAGGACACACTTTTGCCCATATTGTGTCAATGGAAGCTCCCAGGTAATGTAAGGTTTGAACCAGAACAGAGGTTGACTTGCTGTGGATGACATGAAGGCCTAACATTTGTAGGAGATTGCAAATCCAATTGTAATGAAGCTGAGCTTCCTAAGACGTGGATGCCTTGGATTAGCCAAACGTCAAGGTATGGTTAGACAAATATTTTGTGTCTCCTGAGATGGGCAGCAACTACTGCCATGCACTTGGAGAATGTCCTGGGGCCTGACTTCAGGCCAAATAGAAGTACTTTGTACTAATAATGGTTCTGTACCACTACAAACATTAAGAACTTTCAATGCTTTTTGGCGATTGGTATATGAAAGTATGTGCCTTGAAGGTCGATGGAACACAGCCATCACCCTGATGTAATTTGAGATAAATTTGGTGTAATGCCAGCATCTGGAACTCTTCTTGTCAAATCCACTTGTTGGCTGTTTTGAGGTTGAGAATGGGTTTGAATTTGTTCTTGTCCTTCTCTTGATGAGAAAGTACCTGGAATAAATGCCTTTGCCTTAATGTTGGTGAGGAACAGGTTCAACTTCCTGCCTTTTGAAAGAGGATGATGACCTTCGATCGTAACAGCGGGAGTTGAAAAATAGATGGTTTTGAAGGTATGGACGGTGGAGAACTGGTGCACCTGAGACAATATCAATTGAAAACAATATTCAGAACCCAGGTGGCTTGTGTTATGGTTTGCCACTCTGCTAGATAATATTGGCTGCTTCCCCCTGCCGGAGTGGTTAACAAAAGAGGAGGAAGAAATGATTCAGGGTTTTAACTTGGATGGCTGCTTGCCTCCTTGAGCAGGCTGCTGGGTATTCCTCCCTCTAGGTTGCTTTCATTGGTATGGTTGATAGGGTCCCAGGTGCTGCTGTTGTGCACCGCTTTACTGGCACCCTTAAGACCAGTGACGGGTTTGAACCCTCTGGCAACAGAAGCAGCACTGGTAGGGTCAGAAAGATTTTCTCAGTTCCCTGGATCTCTATAAGCCGACTAATTTTAGAGTGTCCATTTCCGTCTTTATTTGTGCCATTTCATCATTGCTATGGCTTCCAAAGAGAGTTGTACCAGAGAATGTAAGATTTAATATCCTTTGCTGCAATTCTGACTTGAGGTATGTAAAGCCAAGAGTGCCTCCTAAGAATGGCATGTGACAGTACTCATGCACCGCTAATAGAGAAGTGTCTGCTGCAGCACTAATAACTTGATAACCGTAATCCTTCATTTAGGATTTCTATGAAGTGTTCCCTCTTATCTCTAGGGAGATGTTCCGCAAACTTGTGCATGGGTTTCCACAGTGCCCTGTCGTATCTGCCTTGAAGAGCAGTGGTGCTGGCTGCTTTTATAGTGGTTACTGCTTTAATGCACACTTTACGACCCACAGAGTCTAACTTCTGACTCTCCTTATCGGGAGGCACTGTAGAAGTGGGTGTAGCAAACCCCTCTGCCGCTACTCCAATCACTGAGTCTTGTGTAGGAACTGCTCAGAGGAAAGCAGGATCCTGCTCCAGAGGGCGATACTTCTTTTGAAACCTGAATGGAGCTGGCTTAACTGAGGCTGGTGTCAAGAACAGGTCCATAACAGTTTCAAGAACATCTGGCACCAGAGGCAGCAAAGGCCTTAATGCAGACTTGTGTCATAGAATCTCAAAAATGTCGTTGGTGTTGTAGTCGACATAGGAATGTTAAGTTTTACTGCTCCCCTCACCAGGACTTCTTGAAATGTCTGGACATCATCCACCAGTGATATGCAAGGAGGTGGAGAGTCTGAAAGATTCGGGGAGTATTGTCCAGTAAAAGTGGAAGACATGTCCGTATGATGCCTTGACCTAGATCTTCGTGGAGAATGATAATGGCGGGAGTGCTTGGAAGAGGAAGAAGAGCACCTTGGGCTGTGACAATGGAGTCTAGAATGATGGCGCAATATGGACCGAGATCTGGGTCTTGGAGTGACTGGTGCCGGTGGAGTTGGGCAGTGGTGGAGGAGGCGGTGAAGGGTGAGGAGAGATGTGCTAGTGGCGGAGAATCTAGTTGGACTCTTGAGTACTCTGAGTCTGGGAGGAGTAGATACGTCTTCTTTTCTTTCTTGCCTCCTGTAGCTTAGACAACGTCAAAAGGGTTCTCAACATTGACTGTCCTCGATGTCAACCTGCTTGACGACTGATCGCCGACAGCTTCTCGATGTCGAAGTGTGCCTCAATGTTGATCTTCGATGATACCTCAACGTCGATCTGGATCTCGACGGCAACTGTCTTGGTGGCCTTGTAGTTGATGGGCTCCTAGACGTCGAATGAGATGGTGGTGTTACCAGCGTCGATACTCATTGCCTCGATGCTGATCTACAGCACTTACTCGACATTGAACCAAGGATAGACGGTGAACAGGTAGGTGCAGTACCTCTTCTCAACGATCTCATCGTCTACCAAGACTGATTACATTTTTCTGCTGTTTTCTTCCTGGCACGCCCTCCAAAGACAGATGACAGGGTCCTGGTAAAGGATTGACCCTCTCCTCACCCTGAGGTCCCACTGTCCGACAATATCTGTTGTCTTCTGCGCTCTTCGGTAGCATGGAGGCAAATCTTTGCTCTGTCTTTCAGGGTGTGCTCTGAAAAGTTCCTGCAGTGACGGCAAGATTCAGGAACATGACTGTTTGGTAGGCAAACACTACACACTCCATAAGGGTCTGTTTTAGCCTTTTGTTCTCCCACAGGCTGGGCACAGGCTGGGCACCTGTCAAAGAACATTTCTCAGTGAAAATACCTATATTTTCTGTCAGAAAATAATAGAAAAAACTAGGGGGGAGACAAAAACCGTCAAAGGAAATAGTTGTCACAAGCTTTAGTTGCAAATGTTAGAGGAAAAAAGCCAAACTTGGCAGCGCTCAATGCTCCAGGGTCCTGTCAGCAGGATCAGGAGAAAAGAACTGAAGCAACTGCCACATGCTCAGCATGATGGGATGCTGATGGTCTCTTGGTCCTTAGAGGTACAGTCTCTTATTTTAACTCGTAATGACAGCTTTGGGGCTACACTGTTCTGCTTTACTTCATCTCTCTACTCCTTCAAAAAAGTGTTTGTGAAAGGCATTTATGCTGTTTTACCAAAACATCATGACTGTACATACATATATAATTCTCATGTACCTTTTTTTTACTTTAAGCTGAAGAGTTGGGCCACTGTAGCCTACTCCTATAGCCTACATAATAACTTTCTCTCTTAAATTACTCTGAAGGCCTTCCTGTAGAAAGGCGAACATTACACTTAAGAAGAGATATTGTGAAGAAATGCTCCAGTGTCCGCTCACATGGGCAGGATCTTTCAGTGCTTATGACTATAAATGGAAAGCCCCTATGAGAGAAGACTGTTTTCAAAGTGGCATTCAATCCTGAGCACTACTCTTTGCAAATGATCTACAATAATGCTCCACATTTCTAACACCCTCCAATAGTTAACAATCTCAACCTTTGGGTGTCATGTTCAATCACTACCTTTCCATCCCCAGTCACTCTGAAAAAGTAACTAACCCCTTTTTTGGTTAAAATTGTTAAGCAAATGACATTCCCTCCTTGCCAAACCAAACACAGAACTGCTGCACATAATTCTTTTCTCAAACTGAATTACTGTAATATCGTCTTGGTGACAGCAACCCCTGGTCTCCTGATTACGCATCAATGCATCCTTAATGCAAACATAAATCACCGAAGGAAACAAGCAAAATGGTGGGTGCATAGATTCATACAGCCAGGAATTACGTTTTAGCACTACTACTGTACTGCTCACTACCTGCGTGTACTATCAGTCAACTGTACACATCTCAACATCTTTACACACAGTAGTACCACACAGTATACATCACTAAAATGAAAGGTACATGTGCATATTTGTTTGCATAAGGAGTATGCAAATCTCTACTGTACGAAAAAGACAGAGGAGTTCTTACATTCCAGTCCCCAGTGAAGAAATCTGCAATACTTAGGTAGTCACTTGCTCTGACAATGTCATCGATTTCTGTGAAGAAATCCAAGTAGTTTTGGTGAAGATATAAATTAAAGAAGTCTCCAGGCATGTGTGACTTTTCCACAACTACCTAAAATAAAATAGGAAACAAATGTGCATGGATAGATGATTAATTACAATAAGAAGGGTTGGTAAAAGGTGTGGTGCTTCAAAACATAACCAAGATACTAAAGTGAGGTCAATAAACAGATCAGACCATGTACTTTTGCCAATGCCTGACAATATTTGCCATATGATTTTTTGCAAAGTTAGGATCTATGAGTTGCCCTCACGTATTTCCATGCTTAAGACTATTCTTCGTGGGCACAGGAAGATCTTCAAAACATCTTGTTTTCTTCATGCCATTTGGGATAGGCATTTTGTAAAGACACTAACAACCAATGCACCAAAATCCATGGTCAAGAAATTCACCACCTCAAAGTCAAGAAGTAAAAAGGAACCATGATACTGCTGGGCTTAAAAAAATGAAACGGAAGAAAGAAAAAAATAAAACAAACATCTATGCAACCCAGATCTATAACAACAGTTACCCATTTTGCAGGAAGTAACACAAGACTCACCTGCTGTTGTTTTTGGGGAGCTGAAATTATTTAAACATGTAAGAAATATCATGAGTGTACTGCACCTATCAAGCAAGAATTCTGAATTGATCCATTTAGTATGAAATACTGACATGAGAGTCGCTGAAAGTGCAATGCCACCATCATACCCCGCTGGTCAATAAATCCAAGGAAGTCCTTGGAAGGTCTCTAGTCCATACCAGGGAACATACTGTTACATGTATTGAGTACCCAGCATGATGTATTTTTGGAGTATGAAAAAGTTTTGGGAGTACAATCATTTTGCAAAACACTGCTCTACCTAACATCGAAAGTAGAAGTGTCCTCCAATTCTGCATATCGTCCTCAAAATCTATTGGGAGCCTATGTGGAATTGTGGAATCCCCTCAGTCTGTCCTGTGCAACTGAAAGGGATTGGTCCCAAGCCATTAGGGGGTGTACAGGGAGTATTTTTTAATGTCATTACTTGCTCTGAGGTAGATTCCTTTCCTTCACAAAGCCCTTGCTAACAGATAAGTTACTTTAGTACAATTGTGTTTATTTGCTCAACTACTCAAGCAGGATCACCGGAAAGTAAATCAAATCATTTGTATGATCTACCCAGACCTAAAACATCTGTTCGAAAATTTACATTTACCTTTCTGTCATGTTCCAATTCATACCAATAATTGTATTTAAACTACTTCATAACTAAAGAATTTGTTACTTACCTGTAAATCCCATTCTTCGTATTGGGATATTTCATAGATTCACATGCTTGAATCAGTTCCTGTAGTCATAGTGGGAGTCCTACGGTATAGTAAGCAGTATATATCAGTATAATAGGCTGCAAGGGAATGCAGGGTTTATCTTAATAGCCTGTCCAAGGCTCTTTTTATTTATTTATTTTTTAAAGGTTCAAAACTGATCAATGACCAATCAGGCGATAGCACCCTTGGAACACTCGCAACAAAAGCATCTTCCCTCAGATTTTTCAAGCACTCGTGGGATAGACCTCACTGGCTAAGAAGGAGAGCCTCTAAGGGGAGGAGGGTCGGTCGCATGTAAGTCTATGGAAGATACCAATACTGGAGAACGGGAGTTACAGGTAAGTTACAAATTCTTTCTCCAGTATTGTGGTATCTTTCATAGATTCACATGCTTGAATTAAATATAGTTAGCAATGCAATACATTAGCAATAAAATATACATAACTATAACAGCGAATGGTGGGTACAGTAAAATACATTATATGGTAGCAGGCTCACCTTACTGGAAAAGATGCCTAAGTAAAGCTTGACCCACGGCTTTATCAGCCGTCTGTGCTGAATCCAGACAGTAGTGATGGGTGAAAGTGTGCCTGCTCTTCCAGGTTGCAGCACGGCATATGTTTTCGGTTGACTCCCCAGCAAATAAAGCAGCTGTTGTGGAAACTGCTCTCATAGAGTGCGCTTTAGTCTTTCATCTTAAAGGCCTGCCTGCCTTGGAATGACAGAACTAAATGGCTGATGAAATCCATCTTGCTATGTTGGGCTTGGAGACTAGTCCACCTTTATTGTTGCCATAGGCCCCAAAAAGTTGACCAGTAGTACGAATATGCTTCGTGCAATCTAAGTAAAACTTTAAGCATCTCTTGTCATCAAGAGTACAAATAATTTTTTCCGCTGGTGTTTGAGTATTGGGAAATAAAGTCTTCAGCATAACCAGTTGATTTAGATGAAAATGGGAACCTTTGGTATGAACTTCGGTTAAGTCTGCAGAGATACAGTGGTGTCTGAGTTGTAAGAAAGGTTCCTCAATAGTGAACGCTTGAAGTTCGCTTACTCTTCTATTGGACGCAAAGGCTAGTAGGAAAGCCACCTTCCACCTAAGGAACTTCAGTTCAGCCCTGTGGATCGGCTTGGGATAGCACGGTGTTAAGTTGTCAGAAATTCTGTGGTGACTTTACTGGATGATATGCTCTGAAAAGTCCTTTAAAGAACTGGACAATTAAGCTGTGCGACCACAAGGAAAGAGATCCTAAAGTTTACCTGTACCTGGAAATAGCTGCCAGATGCACCTTGAGAGAAGAATGTGTTAGACCGGATTTGGCTAGAGACAGTAAATATGGCAACACTTGATCTGGAGGCGATGTGATAGGATGTACTTTAAATTTCTCGGACACAAAGACAAAATCGTTTTTATTCGAAGCAATATGTTTTGTTGGTAGAATCAGCTCTGGCCTTTGCAAGAATACACCTACAATCCTCTGGAATGTCTAGGTGCTGTAGTTCATGGTGCTCAGGAGCCAAGCTCATAAATGCAGAGAAATGAGGTCTGGATGAGGGACCTACTGATTGTTCATCGACAACAAGTCTACTTGGAGCTTGAGTTAAATATGGTTGTCCATAGAAAACATGAGGAGCTCCATAAACCAGTGTTGTATGGGCCATCGTGGAGCAACGAGTATTAGCCAGCATGGTTCCTGTTTGTTTTTCATGAGAATCCTGGGAATAAGTGGGATCAGGGGAAAGGCGTAGGCATAGATTCCAGACCATTGCATCGAAAGGACATTCCCCCAGACCTCTTATTAGGGTACCTGCTGGCGTAAAACTGGCATTTCTTGTTCTCATGTAATGCAAAAAGATCCAGTTTGGGTTTTTACCCCATTGCTGAAATATGGCATCCAGGACCAGTTGGTTCAATTCCTATTCGTGACAACTTTGGGACATTCTGCTAGAGAGATGTCTACTCCTGGGAGATGTTCTGCCCTTCTGGTCACTTGACCTTTTTTTACCTTCCTGTTTGTTGAGGTAATGAATACTTGTTATGTCTGTCCTTATCAACATGGAGGACCCTTGAATCCTTGACAAGAAAGCTTGAAGAGCCAGTGAGCTTTCTCTGAACCTGAGGAAGCTGATATGCATTTTTGACTGCTCTGGAGTCCACTTGCTCTGAATTTGTAGATCTACCAAATGAGCTCCCCATCCTTCTAGATAAGTGTCTCGTATAGTGACAGATTCCGAAATGAGGGTAAGGAATGTCAATCCTGAAGAGAGATTGGTGGAGCTTGTCCTTCAGGGAAGAACTGCTTTCATGAAAGGTGTGATATGGATGACGTTGAACTGTCCTTCTGACTGCAGCCACTGTGCTTCCAATTACTCTTGGAAGGGTCATATTTTGAGACAAGCATGAGGCACTAGGAGAATGGCTGAAGACATCATGCCTATTACAGATTTGATCAGGCGAACTGAAGCACAATTTGTTTTTGAAAGGGAGCAGGCCAGAATCGAGAGTTTCTTTTGCCTGTCTACAGAGAAGAGTGCCTTGTTGAGCAACCCTGTCTACAGTTGCTCCCAGAAATGTTATTCTTGTCGAAGACAAAAGGAGAGTCTTTTGGAAATTGACTGTGAGCCCCAGGGCTTCAAAGAGATGACGATATCTGGAAGTATCCTTCGAAGCCCGTTGGAAAGATGGAGCTTTTATCAGCCAGTCGTCGAGGTATGGGAAAACTTGAAGATGTTGCCATAGGAGGGCCGCTACTGGGGCAAGACATTTCGTAAATATCCAGGGAGTGGATTGCAGACCAAAGGGAAGGACTTTGAATTGGTAATGAGTATCGACTACTGTGATTCAGAGGAATTTCCGATGGCTGTGACGGATGGGAATGTAAAAATAAGTATCCTGGAGATCGAGGCTGGTAAAAAAATCTCAGTGGTTGAGAAGGTGGAGAATTTCCTAGAGGGAAACCATACGAAAAGATTGCTTCTCTTGAAGTACTTGTTGATTTCCTGAGGTCGAGAATGGGACGCCATTCCCCTGATTTCTTCCTCACGAGGAAAAAACAGCAGTAAAATCCCTTTCTTTTTTGAGGCTGTGGAACTTGTTCTATGACCCGTTTTGACAACATGACCAAAACCTCTTTGAGAAGATAAAGGTGAGATGGGAGGAATTTTGTTGGTGGAATCTGAGTGAACTCCATAGTATGGCCATGCTCAATGAGATCTGGGACCCATTTGTGTGTAGTTATCTTGCTTCAGTACTGGAAAATTCTGGAACCCACTGAAGGATGACTATGTGGTGTAGTTGGTGCACTGAGGCCATCGCTGCTTCTTAGCAGTATCCCTGGTGGAAGCAGCCTAGCTCGATAGGGTTGATGCTGTTGATAAGCAGGCCGAAAGGACTGCTGGTTTGTATCTCTGGGAGCCTCCACAGTACCAGTAAAATCCGTGACCACGCACTCCCTGGAAAGGGGTCTTACGGAATTGGAGAGTTCCAAGAAATTGAGCTGTTTCAATGTCAACTTTTA
Organism: Pleurodeles waltl; assembly: GCF_031143425.1. NCBI lineage: Eukaryota > Metazoa > Chordata > Amphibia > Caudata > Salamandridae > Pleurodeles > Pleurodeles waltl. The sequence goes on along the minus strand of NC_090436.1, from coordinate 439,844,183 downwards.
CGGCCTTCATGGTGTCAGCAACGTGTATCCCAAATAAAGAGTCGCCGTCGAAGGGCATATCAAGGATTTTTATTTGAACTTCTGGCTGGAATGACGTGGCCTTAAGCCAACCCTAGTGCCTAAGGACAGCAGATCCCGCCAACTGCCGGAAGCCTATGGATGCAATATCCATTGCACATTCAATTTCAGACGCTGATTTTTTGCCTTTCTGCAAAATGTGTGTAGCTTGTTTTTTTTTGTCATCTGGCAGGCAATCCAGGTCTATGGCGATGTCCAACCACATATGGTGATCCAATCGCCCCAGAATGGCCAGAGTTTGCGGCCTGGTAAGTTGTACCTGACATGACTGTGAATCTCTTACAGATATTATCTTGTCGCCTGCCCTCCTTGTCAGGCAGAGAAGTAATTGGGGTGAAAAGATTTTCGGGCCTGCATTGTGCAGCCTGAGCAATGCCCGAATCAGGTCTTGGATGTCTGAACCAGATGGTGAGTCCTCTGCTGCTTTTCATTTTTTATCTATTCTAGGAAGAATGGCAGCGATGGTTGCTGGTGTTTATCATTATTTTTACTGCTTACTCCCAGATATAGTTTACAATAGGTATGGCTCTGACTCTTTCTATATTGGTCCCTGAAATAGTTTAATAGTAATGGGGAGTTGGAAACACTAGGCTGGTCTCACCATTTGCATGTGAAAACCGCCAATACCTTCTGTTGGAGAATCCACCGGTTTTGGAGCTTAAGGGAAAAGTGGAGGGAAGAGGTAATCATCTCATTCATTGGTGATGGTGCGACTGTCTTATTTCATTTGTTGTAGAGAGATCCTCTTGAGGAGGCATGGCAATGTGGGATTGTGGCATCATTCTTGGGGGTAGGTGGAGAAAGAAGATGTTCTGGTAATTTAGGTGTAGGCATAGGTACTTCTGTAGGTGGCTGTTCGGCTTCAGCTGGTGTTAGGAAACACTTGTGATAAATTTTAAGCATGTTTTGCAGGTATTGCACCAAGGTAGTTGGAATCTGGACCATGGCTGGTGGTGGTGGAAGAGGAGCATAAGGATGAGATTTTTCCACGTAGTGGTGACTTTGATAAACAGGCTCATAATAATTCTGTTCTTCCTCTTCATCCTGATACTTGACGTACAAGTCAGAGATGCTATGAGCTGCACTAAACATTGCGCAATCGTCATCTGATTCCTGAATATCCAACAATTGGCTGGGTGGAAGTGGGGACACCTCAGCAGGTGATGTGTATTCAGGACGAATACCCTGTGGTGATGGCAAAATTGTTGTTGATGAGGTCATCAACAGTAACATTGACGGTGTGGCCAAAATTAACATTGATGGGTTATTGTGCTTGAACTTCGCTGACGATGAGGAGGACTTTTCCGATAGCTGCATCGGCGTGGTCATTGACGACGGTGGTACTGACGCCGATGCGATTGTCGACGGTGTTGGCACAGTCTTCATTGATGTCACTGTCGTTGTGGATGCAGTGGATATAATCAGTGGTGTGGTCATTGACAAGGTAGTCTTGGTCGACGCCGACGGTGAAAGCGTTGACGGGCTTGCAGTCATGAAAATCTCATCTCTCGTTGCAGCGATGTTTTTGATGTGGTTGACAATATTTTTAAAGTGAATTTTGACTTTTGTGAGAAGAAGTAGGAAGCTGGCCTGGTGTGAGGTGGGTACCTATGGTACTTACACCTTATACCAGGTCCAGGTATCCCCTCTTAGTGGAATGTAGACAGTGTCTAAAAGCCAGGCTCTCTAGAGGTAGCTGTGGATGAGCAGCCAAGGCTTATCTAGGAGACATGCAAAGCTCATGCAATACCACTGTAGTCGCACAGCACTTACACACATGAAAGAAAACACTCAGTTGTACAAAATTAAAGGTACTTTATTTTTGGAACAAATCACCACAAAATACTAGACAGGTGAATCACCCTTAGGAGGTAAGTAATACACTAAATATATACACTAGCAATCGGAAATAGGCATAGAAAAGGTTAGAAAACAGACAGTGCAAATAGTAATAACCAATAGTGACCCTAGGTGAGCACAAACCATATACTAAAAAAATGGAATGTGAACAAGGTATCCCCACCTAGGTAAATAAAATGTGTAGAGGGGTGCTGGGAATATTAGAGAACCACAAAGGTAAGTAACGCAGTACACCCCTCCCCTCCCCCAGCGACCAGGAATGCAGGAGTAAAACACTGGAATTTTCCCAAACCATCAAAAAGGAGGAAAAGAAGTAAAAGAAGACACCCAGAGAAGACTGTGAGAAAGCCGCAGTGGATTCTTGAAGAAAGAAGACCTGTGGAGAGAGAGGACCAAGTCCAAGAGTCACAGTGGAGTCCAGGAGGAGTAGGAGGTACTACCCACCCAGCTGTGGGTGCAGGAGTTGGTCGACAGCACTGAAGAACAGGTCGGCACTGTAGCCCTGGAGCCGGAGAAGAGTTCCTGATGGATGCAGAAGATGTTCCACACTGGAAGGAAGATTGCAGACAGGTGTCGGGGCAGGATTTCCACCAACAAGTTTTGGCAAAGGCAAACTTGTGGTTAGTGTAAAAGAGGTGCTGCTGGGACCAGCAAGGCCCAGGAGGATTCAACCCAGGAGGGGGAGTCACAGGGGACCCTCAGCATCACAGAAAGTCCACAGGAGCAGAGGCAGCAGCGACAGGAGTCCCACAGGACAGGGACACAGGAGTTGCAGAAGAGGCCCATGCAGCACTACCAAAGAGGATCCCACACTGCAGGAGAACCACACAGGAGGCTGTGCTTTTCAGGATAGAGTGCTGGGGGCTGGAGCTACACATCTCCTGAAGATCCCTTGGGCGGGGATGCAAACCAGCCTTGGCAGCTGCAAGAGAAGCAGTGTACGGGGTACTGTCCTGCGTAGGGAAGGCAAAGGCTTGCCTCCACCAAGGTTGGACAGCTGGCAGAGAGGACCAAGAGGACTACTCCGGACCACCACCCGTGATGCAGGATCCACACGGTTCATCAGGAGAGGGGATCTATGCAAGCGGTCGTCGCTTGTTGTAGGTGCCTGCAGTTGCAGGGGAGCGACTCCTTAACTCCAAGGGAGATTCATTCTTCTTCTTGTGTAGGCTGAAGAGTTGCAGTCTTCTGAGGAAGCACAGCAAGGAAATTGTTGCAAAGCTGGCAGGAGCCCTGGAAACAATGTTTCTGAAGAGTTCTTTCTTCTTGGAAGCAGTTTGTCGGGTCCTGGAGGTTCCAGTCGCAGTTCCAGAGTCCAGAAGTCGAAGTGAAGGTTGCAGAGGAGTCCTGCTGGAATCTTGCAAGCCGAATCTGAGGACCCACCCGAGAGAGAGCCTAAATAGCCCTGAAAGAGGGATTGGCCACCTAACCAGGTAGGCACCTATCAGGAGGGGGCTCTGGCATCACCTGCCTGACCTGGCCACTCAGATGCTCTCAGAGTTCCCTGCCAACCTTAGAATCAAAATGGCTGAACCCATGGACCCTCTGGAGTTGCTCTGGGCACCATCCCTGGGGTGGTGAAGGACAGGGGGGTGGTCATTCCCCTTTCCATTGTCCAGTTTTGTGCCAGAGCAGGAACTGGGGGTCCCTAAACCGTTGTGGACTGGTTTATGCACGGAGGGCACCAAATGTGCCCTTCAAAGCAAACCAGTGGCTTGGGGAGGAAACCTCTCCCATACCAGTCACATCTATTTCCAAAGGGGGAGGGTGTTACCTCCCTCTCCCAAAGGAATCCTTTGTTCTGCCTTCCTGGGCTTGATCAGATCAAGCAGCAGGGGGGCAGAAAACCTGTCTGAAGGGTGGCAGCAGCTGGGCTGCCCAAAATATCCTGTAAGACTGGTGGTAGCAATGCAGGGGGTGCTCTAAGGAGCCCCCAGAGTGCATGGAATCATACTTCCAATACTAGCAACAGTATTGGGGTATGATTCCGAAATGTTTGATACTAAACATGCCCAGGTTCGGAGTTACCATTATGTAGCTGGACATAGTTAGTGAACTATGTCCAGTACACGCGAAAAATGGCATCCCCGCACTCACAAAGTCCAGGAAAATGGATCTGGAGTTTGTGGGGGGCAACTCTGCTAGTGCAGGGGTGCCTCACACACAGGTACCTGCACCGTCTGCCCTCTGGGCTGAGAGGGCCTACCATAGAGGTGACTTAAAGTGACCTGGTGTAGTGACCTGTGGTGAAAACTGGTTCATGCACCCGTTTCACGCAGGCTGCAAGGACAGACCTGCCGTACCATCTGCATGGGCTCCCTATGGGTGGCAAAATAACTGCTGCAGCCCATAGGGATCCACTGGAACCTCAATGCCCTGGGAACCTAGGTACCATATACTAGGGACCTACATGGGGGGACCAGTATGCCAATTGTAGGCAGAAAGGGTTAGTAGCAACCACATTTAGAGGAGAGAGCATAATCACTGGGGTCCTGGTTAGCAGGATCCCAGTGAACACAGTCAAACACACTGACAACAGGCAGAAAATGGGGATACCCATGCCAAGAAAGAGGGCACTTTCCTACAGAAGGGTTCAAATGAGGACTTAGAGTCTCAGAAAGCCTTTCGTTTTTCCTCATGGGAAGAGCCTTCCTCATATCCATGGTGGGTCTTTTTTAAAGCTTTTTTGCTTTTATGAGGGACTCATGATGAGACCTTTCCCTCTTTCTGAAAGTCTGTGAGGAGATTGAACACTCGCTGCTTTCCTCCTCAGAAATTACGGCAGTCTTGGTTTTAAGTTTCTGCAACCATAATAAAAGTCTTCCCTCACGGTCTTTGAGGGTTTTTGTAGAAAAGTTCTGCATATATTGCAGTCTATTACCTTGTGGGATGGATGAAGGCAATATATGCATTCTTTATGAGGATCTTCTGAATGGAGCCTTTTCTTACCACAGGTGGCACCAGATCTGAACTTTCCTTTTGAGTCCTTTCTTTACCAGGTATGACATACAGAAACAGAGAAGAACAATTTGGAAATCACAAAATCTTAAACTGAGCAGAGCTCAGGAAGACTCCCACACACACACGACATGCCATGAAAATCTGAGTGTAGATGCCTCTGTTGGGAGTGTTTTAAGGGTGCTTTCGCCTGATTGCTCATTGTTCAACTGTGGTCCTTTTTTGTTTTTTTAAAGGGCATGGATAGACTATTAAGCTGAAGATTGCACTCCCTTTACAGCCTATTATACTGATATATACTGCTTACTATGATACCGTGGGACTATCACTTCAACAACGGGGAATGATTCAAGTATGTGAATCTATGAATGATACTCCAATACTGGAGAAGTCCTTGCATCTGATTTTCTTTCATGTTACGTTTGAGATCAGTACTTTCGAAACTAAGCTCTTTGCTTCAACATTATCAATTCCAACATTATTCTTGTTTTCTTTGAGGTTGTATATTAATAACCCAATGCCTTATATCCTAGTACAACTAGGTTTTCCTAAAAAAAGTAGCAAAACTATTCCAAATCGCTTGCATTTCTGTAGCACATTTACCCACATTTTCACCTTAGAAGTGTAGTAATTGGCCTGGATCATTCAAAGGCTTTTCTGCTCATAACATTTTCAGGTGTTTTTCTTGTGAATCCATAAACAACTATTAAAAGCCTTTCTTGTATCATATAAACGCAGATAGGGTCGGCCTCACTACAATAAACCCAGAGCTGCATTGGTCCATCAGGCACGACAGTCCATTAATCACTGTTTTTGGTGAACAGTATAGCATCCAGTTCGACCAAGGCTGTCAAGTCTTTAAAACCCCCTGTCTTTGCGACTTTTCTTTTTCCAACTGCTGATATTATTACTGCCGTCACTGAAACAATGGTCTGGCTTGTTTGATAAACAAATTAAGCTACTTTTTTTAGCATTTTTTGTGAAAAGAAAATAAGTGTCAGAACTTGTGCCTCAAAGCAGTGTGAGCTGTGGTGTACACGACATAAATTATCCAACCTATTTATTTGTCCTGTTGAAAAGGATTGCATGAATGCTCTTGTTCGTGGCTGTTGGGCCCCGATATTCTTCCTTTTGCTGTACAGTAGGTGTTCTTAACCTGTGGTTCGGGGACACATGGGTGTCTGTGTGGCCTACTCAGGGGGTCTGTGACTGCTTAGAATTTCTTTTATAATATTTATTTTTTGAAATTGTATGGCAATGTATAACTGTAGCAACAGTAAGAGATCCCATCTCAAGAAATATCTGCAATAATTTCAACAATGACAGTCCTGCATGACTTAAGCATTAATAGCTCCCAAAGTCTTCCCATGTGCACCATCTCCTTGCGAGTCAATGTCTGGCAAGAGGGTGGGGTTCTGATCTCCTATGCATATCTTGACAATCTGAGTTCACCATGTAGCAGGGGAAGGGACAACCACTGTCAATGGGGGCACTATATATATAAGCCAGTCAAGGGTCACTCACATACAGGTATTCCCCACCCTCCACAAACCCATCTTAGAGCTCCCCCAAGTCTGCGGGATATTCACCACGTTATCTCTTCTGACTAGATTAATATACTTCTTCTCTGCTATTGACCAATTAATCACATCTCTATGCTACAGGGAATCCTTGGGGCCCTGTGTCTCATCCACCCAATCGCCATGAGTCTGAGTGCCAGAACCAATGTCTATTTCAGGAATATGTGTTGTTACATTTTCCTACCCTTCCTCTTGAGGATAACCCACATTAGGCCATGTAAGAGTCTAAGGTCTAGCGGTATACCTGTGACCACCTCCAACATAGAAAACACAGTGGGGGCACTCCAATGCTAGATTGGGAAAGGAGGCTCTCTCTGTTGGGACACCTAGGGCAGGAAGCAGTCCTCCCAGGGGTTTTCTTGCTTAGGACTACCAGTGTCAGATATATTCTGCGAAAGAATTTAAACTGTATCAGTCTGAATCTCGCATTGCTTGAGATCTCCCATACCCAAGCACAGGCAGTATATCCCATGTCATCAAGCAGGTCCCCAATACCCACCGTACCGTCTACTTTAAAAATTAGATAATATTAACAGATTAATAGTTTATAAACTAAGAAACAAAATCTAAACTCAAACATTTTTAAACTTTGTGTACATGTGTAGGGAATTTGAAATTGGAAACTAAAAATTACGTTGGTATCCTCGGATTGATTTGTGGGATCAGTGCAAGTGTCTCAAACAGAATACATTATGGATGATAAGTTAGCTCAATTGAATTCAGACAAGCTCCAACATTTGCATCAAAATTCAAATCTAGTTTTTGTTATATTTATTTGTGAATTAAATAAAATATTCCCATCATTTTTGTATTTATGTGATTTGCAGTTCTAATCAACACAATTGCTGAGGCCACGGTCCCCGGCTTCCAGAAAGGTCTTCAGAAATGTCTCAGTGGGAGTCCCCAGATTTCAATAATGATTCAGTGGGATCCCTGGATTCCACTAATAATTAATTGGGGATTGACAGACGGTCAAAGGTTATGAACCACTGCTGTAATTTAATGTGAGCAATCCTAGGGCTGCTAGATAAGAGTCATGAACTTGCATGTTGGTTTCTTTCTAACTACATATTCAAATACATTCTTAGGGAGCCACTGAGTTAACATGGTTTTCGTGCTCTCTAACATATTATATTATTTTTGCCAGTATTATGTAATTGAACTGCCAATTCCATTTACATAGTACGATCATGTTACTTTTCCAACATAGCGTCCATGCAAAAATATATTGCTAGTCATCTTTCTATTTTTCATAATGCACATTTATGAGGTTGTTTTGCACTTGGACCAGTGAACGCAAGCAAGGCCTGTGGGCCGACATGCGTCGCTGAGCTGCACAGATTTAATTGCCAATAAACAAGATGAATTCACAGTACTGGGCGCAGATTTGGTATACCAGATAGACTGTTGCCAAGAAATAGAATGTCTTCCCACAAACCACTTAAATCCTTGTTGTGGTAGTCTTTCTTAAAAAAGAGATACTATGATTGTTAAACATGAAAAATAAAATTAGAACCGCTAGAGCAAAATTAAACACTCGTTAAAGCAGTTAGGTATGTGTTGCAAAAAGATATCAGACTCACTATAATACAAGTAAGATTTTTTTTTTAAATGCTGTAGCCCAGAACGTATAGAAACATACAGAAAGATTATATCTTTGCTAATAATACCTAAAGCATGGAAAAAATAAACATGTTGCCATAAATAGCTCCTTTCTGCTTAGCACAGTTCATCTAGAAAAAAACTAGGCAGAATAAAAGGGCAGCTTTAATTATGCTCTGTGTCCTGGTGGCTGGAAGCAGACATTGTGACGTCAGAACTCTACTGTAATAAGTGTTACCAGTTGAGAGGTTATGGAAGTTCTTTATTACAGGCGACTAGGGAGGTCATATTCACCAATAATAAGGATATGGGCTTTTATACTGGGATTGAAGGCTCTCATTAATTATAGTTTATTGTTAGAAACCAGGAATCGCTGCATGTTACCACACACCGTGTACTTCAGCTATAGTTAATAATGACTTGGTTTAAAGTTCTTATAATAGGTTTTGCAATACTACAGATTCCACATTTATGCTACCTCTTTGATGCCATTCTTCCTCTATGAAAAAGCATGAGATCTACGATTTAAGCTTCTTGGGTGAAGGTAATGGCGTTACCATATATTATAAAGAATATTTTACTCTCTGAAGTATGGTAAAAGGATACTGTAATTCATCTTCAAGTTCTAACACCTGTGTCTTTTGAACTTCCAGGCCCACACCACGAAAAAGGTTTGACTCCTTTTTAATTACCTTGGGGTGCATGCATACTGAGGCAAGACTCTCACCACTTAGAGTCACGGTCTGATCCCAGGCAATACAGGAAAACAGTGTGAGGGTTGGATGCCCTACAGGGCTTAAATCCCAAATGCTTAGGGGAGGGAGAGACTTCATACAGTGCACTTTCTGTATTTTTGAGAATTTAGAGAACTGAAGAGCAAAATCCCTCAGACAGCGAGCTCAGGATCAACATTGGAGGTGTGGAGAAAAGGGAACTGATGTTGTGCCGGGGTGGTCGATACAATGCTCAAGTGACATCACAAGGCAACGCTTTGGCTGGCAACAAAGAGCCCAAGAGCTCTGAAGTTTTCTGGATCCAGTCTGACACCTGCGATAATTCAACAGGTGAGGAATCTGCAGGTGGAAGTATCCATCAGGAATATATATTTAAATTGCCTATCTAAGTATCAGTACTGCTGTCTGTGATTTTAGTCTGCAAGATGTGTGTATCTTGCTTCCTGTTCAACTCTCTAAGGTCACCATAAACTGAGTGAGCAATGCTCTAACAGCACGTAAAATCAGCCCATTTCTGCTGTAGTGCCTGACATTGTAAGGAAAGGAAACATGCAACATCCTGGGTGAAAGTCGGGCATACTTAAAACATCAGGACAGCACCAGAATATTTTATGAGAGCCCCTTCAGATCCTACTGCTATTTAGCAAGTGTATGAGAAGATTGTGCTTTGAAATGCACTTTTACCAGAATTAAAATAACTGAAGAGAGTATATTCTTTCTTCTCTTAATCCTGCCTAATGGTGGGCTCACTCGCTTCACTTGCTCAGATTCACTTTCAAAGAGTATTAGCAACCACTGTTCTTGTTTGCTAGATTTTGCTCAGTTTTCTTGACGAGAGGGTGCGTGCAACATTTAGGTTCATGTTTCTCCAACATATGAACTGTTCTGTGAACAATCAGAAAGCATTCATAACTCAAGCTAAAATTTAATCATTTCATGCACAGCTGTAAACTCTACTGTCAGTTGAAGTGCACAGCAGTATCCTATAAAAAATAATAATTGTGGGACTGGCATTTATTTTCATTCTTCTTTTTCATTTTGACAAATAGAGCACTGTGGAAACAGTAAATTAATGTCAATGAATCAGTGAATCGAGTTCATTCATAAACTTTTTCCATGGGAGTCAATTCTTTCAGTGTAAACTAATCAGTCTAAGGAAGCAATTAACATTAGCAGACAGACATACTCCATGAATCTCATGTCTGCAGCACCACATTATTGAGAATGAGAAACTAAGTTTGCAATCTTACTTGCTATTCATTAACATACCAGCACTATGCAAGGTAATGTGTACTTTGAACTGCTGCACCATTCTTGTTGCTTCTGTAACTTCGAAATTAAAAAAATTGTATTATCTAAATTATTTAGCACCAAGGAAAATTATTTTTGAAACTACTTCAAAGGTATGTGAAAGGCCTACTTATATAAGAAAGTTATCAACCAAGGCTAGCTCCGTAAAATCCTTTTCCACTCTTTATGCTGCTTTCATAATATGATAAAGAGTAAATTGGTTTTGCCTTAGATCCACTTAAAATACAGGAGACTGCATATGTGAATCCAAGTTTCCTCAATATTCACCCTGTAAACTTAGAAGATGCTGAAAAGAGGGGACAAAGTTGAGAAGGTTGAGCAGTATGTGAAGGAGCAGGGTACAGGCCACATATTGACTCAGACCTCATACTTGGACTTTGGATGGTGTTTTTGTCCAGCTAATCATCAGGACTTGAAGCTGCGGTTTAGTTATTTTGTACTGTATACACTATATAAAATAGAATTACATGTTACAGTAACAAAAGCAATGCACTTAAAAGGAACTATGCAGAGCCTGCATTTTTATAGAGGTAACAAAAAATTGCACTTACTTCTGGGTGAACAAGTAATGGGTCTCTCTCATGCTCAGACAGATGAGATGGCAAACGAGTGAAATCCATGTCTGTAGGTGGTCCACCTGTTAGCAACATACATATATGGTTTAGTATCCTCACCATGTCACTTTAAGTCAACTACATTTATGTACATTATAATTTCATTACAGGCTACACTTGCATAGGGAGTGTTTCACTCAGATTAAATTACCTGCTTTCTTTAGACCCTCCATACACATGAGTTTATTCATATATGCATCTTGGTTTGTGAGGAAACCACCGTCAGAAAGATGGCAGTCTGCCCAACTCTAAATATGGTGGGTAGACTATCACTTTGGCAGACAGGGTACTCTACCATCTTTGTAATGGAGTACCCTGTCCACCAAACTCTAAATGGAACCTTGTGTTTAGATTGTAGCTGTAACCTCATTAGTCGAGGTGTTAATTGTGTGTCTGTGTGTGACTGTGAAAGGAAAGAGCCCCAGGTGAATTGCTCTCAATTACAGTACATTTGTGTATAAATGTGCTTCTTCCTATGAATAAAAGCCTCTGGAGGATAGTTCCTCATGTTAGCTCTCTACCTCTAAATGGAGCGGACAGTTATCAAAAATAGTTCTGCTGCTACCTGTTTTGGGCTTGCTTTAGGTGCGGAGTGATAAACACTTACCCCCCATGATCTTATTATCTGATTCAACTAAATCAGGGGACACATAAGGAATTCAACAATAGGAGGGACTTGTAAAGACCAATTGTACTGGTTCGATATTTACAAGACGTTGGCCATTAAAGGGAAGTTTATGGTCCCTTTATCTGGATGGGTAATCTTTCACCTGAGTGATGTCAACGGTCAGCCTCACAAATAGAATTCAAATGCTGTGGGTTACAATTGGTTTATCTGTGCTCAGTGGGAGTCCTAGTTTTCAAACTAGTGACAGCAATGCACCTGTGGATGACCAAGCTTATTCAGACAACTTTCCTTTTATCAGCCAAGCATACAGGTATGGAAAACCGTGGAGACCTTGTCTCTTAAGGCATTAAGAGACAAGATCCACCACAAATATAAGGCATTCTGTAGAGAATCTGGGTGTGAGTGCAAATTATATGACCTAGCATTGAGAATGCTGGGAAGACACTGAAAATCAGCGGTATTTGTGTTTCTTTGGGTGAATGGGTATGCGAAAGTATGCAAACTGAGATATAAAGATCTCATGAATTATTCTTCCCGTATTTAATATACCAATTCCAGGGGTTACCATGTTCAAAATGAAAAAAAACCTGTAGAGTTGTCTGCGATTTAGGATGGGTCTCCAACCCATGTTTAATTTTGACCAGAAAGAATAATCTGGAGTAGAAACCCTAGTTTCTCTGCCCTTGGGAAACAATTGTCTTGCCCCTTTCAGCAACATGGTGAAGACTTCCGTCTTGCAGCCTCTTGAGGTGTATGCATTTCTCTGTGATCAGTGGAACAAATACAAGGCCAAAATGTATTAAATCCAAAACCCATCGATTCATGGTGAACTGCTTTTTTGGGAGGAAGGTAAATAGTCTTCCACTTACTCGGCTCCAAGTACTACAGGAGACTGACAGCTAAGAGAAGTCTGGTTCTCTAGGCTAGTTCTTGTCACCAGAGTGCCTCCTCTTCTAGTAGGCTAGCTGATGTAGGAGAGCCTTTGCTGAGTTCTCTTAGAGGCCTGTTTTCCCTGTTATCTACTGGCAAGACTGACAGTAGGTATATTGCTGACAATGAGGATAAAAGCATTACTGCTGACACTGAGGATAAAAGCAATCAGTTCCAGAAAACGACTACTGGATCCTGCCCCTAGATCCATGAAATGCTAATTTGCAGGAAGACTAAGGCTCCCAGTGACTGTACTGTTTCCCTAGCCATCCTAATGCCCTGACATTAACTGGCCATATGCTTTCCCCAAAGAGACTCCTGGTCAAAGGACATTCCCAAGAAGAACCCTTGCACCTCTGGAGTGAGGAAGGAATTTTTTAGCATCCTATTCATCAGAAGCCTCATGCTCCGGGGCTGAGACTGCTTCTGGGTGGCTGACAGCGTCAACCAAGATGGCAGACGTGTAGCCTGCCACACTTTGCTGCGTCCTGCTGACTTCGCTGATCTCGGGCAATGGAATTTGGCTGGCACATATAAGACTGGGTCGGTCAAGCCCTAAGGGGTATTGTTGTAGCTGCTGCATTTGCTACAATTGCTGCGGGCGCCATAGCACTTCACAACTTTCTTTTACCTACGTCAACACGGTACCCCGAGCTGTTCTTTATGGGGATCTGAATTGAGATAAGGGTGCCTCTTAGTTCAAAATGGACTCATGGCATAGGTCAAATTACATAGCAGCCCTCAACAGCTCTTTTTTAACCCTGTTAGATGAAGAACAGCAACTTCAGAAGGCAAGAATATAACAAGGCACAGCGGTGGGGGACAAAAGCATGCAGCAAGTCAGGACGGCCAGGCAGCACAACACGCACAGAGATGCAGTTCGAAAACGGCATATAACAGCAAATTGTAACTGAGTAGTAATACATGTAACAGGCCCGGTGTACTATAGCATGTTGTGATTACCCTAACAAATTCTGTGGAGGCTATATAGGTAGCTTGGCAGCCTGGGGGAGCTCAGTAGGTGCCCTTAAGGGTGGAGTGAACCCAGTGGTATTACGGAGGCAGTCTGTGTACCGATAGATGAGGCGTGTGACCTCTTGGGAGATCTCCGGCGACTCGGAGTCTGGTTGTGAGTTTTACTTTGAGATTCCTTGCCATTACTCAACAGGCATTACTTCACAAGCTGCCTCTACTGTTATCAGGAATAAATGAAGCAATATTTAAGGTACAGCTCAGCTAAAACATGCCCTCTTGGAAAGACTGTAAGAGGCATAAAGCACTGTAGCCACTTTACAGCCAACATGATACAAGGAACAAAGACCTTGGAAATGGCACTGCAGATTTTCTCTCCAGTGCAAGTGCCCAATCCGCAGCCCAAAGAAGTGAATATACAAACGTTTGCACAGCACTATGCTGTTCAGCTCCCTCTGTGTTAACAGCTAATGAAACTGAAGCAGACCCAACCGACCTGCAACACCGGCGCTGATCCAGGGCGGATCCTCAATAGGGGGTGATGGACAAAGGAAGACCCCAGACAAGTATCCTGCAGTGAGTTTCGATTCCGCAAGTGCCTTGTCCGGGTCCCTTCCCTGTGATGCTGCAACATCCAAAAGTTGGCCAGCGTATCTCATGTTTTCTGCCATTAGCTCTAAGGGTCCACAAAAGGGGGTCCTAGATCTGTTGCTTTCAGAAAACAAAGCCAGAGTGGATAGCACAGCTAGCAAGAGTACAGCGGGGATACAGCGTACTCCAAAGTCTCTAGTAATTTATACATCTTATTCAGGTGCACAGAAGAGGTTGGAAAGTACTTGAGCGATGTGCAGCAAAGCTGTTGAAGATTTTCAACTCTTGCAAACACATGTGATGGAGGCACCACAAATTCCCGGGTCCCAGGTGAGTCCAGCAGATGAAATGCTACACCTAATAGTAGATGAGCTGAGGGCTATGAAGATCTCCCAAGAGGAAGCCTAAAAAAAGACGAACGAGCAGTTGAGCCAGAATAATGCAAATATTCAGTTGTTCACATTGAGGGTCTCCCAAGTGGAGCAAAATAGTGTTTGTCCTAGAAGACTTCAAACACAAACTAGAATCCACAACCGTCAAACTTCAATATGAACTGGCTGGCCTAAAAGAAACTAGATGATGCAGAAAATCTATCATGCTATGCTAATCTGCAGTTCACTAGGATACCGTAGGGCCGCAAATACACCCAGACAGACCCCAAACTAATTACAGAGCTCATCAAGAAGTATGTGGACACAGACACTAATTCCAAAAACACTGTTCTCACTCTTACCAGGGCATACCGTGTGCCTGCACCACAGCCCTCCAATTCCAAATACCCACAGACCATCCTTGTGAATTTTGGTGACTTTCGGGACAAAGAACATATTCTATCTAAAGCCATGCAAGATAAAACATATCATACTGTAGATAATTACTCCTTTAAAATCTTTACAAAAATTTTGATTCTTGCCACCCATCAGCAGATTCAAAGGTTTGATTGAAAATTTAAGGAATCAAAGGGCCCCGGCAGGGATCATCCAGCAATCCAAGGTGAGAGTCCAATATAAGAGACAATCACATATTTTTCAACGGGTGGACCAGGCAAAGGACTTCTTATTCTCCATTCAAAAAGTTTAAGTTAAGGGGTGGGTTGGGGTGTGACAGGGTTATGTAACTTATGAGAGAATGTTCCAACTCAAGCTATGGGTTAATGTCTGGATTTACTGACTGCACCTTGCAGGCTATGTAGCGACTGGCATTGTTGACAGTCTCATGAGTGCTATGTCAGGGCACTCTCTGAAGAGTGGGGTTGTGGGAGGGAGGTGACTGGTGCAGGGAGGGAGGGGTGGTGGGAAAAGCACTGTAGGATGGGAAGGAATTTTATAACATTCTACTTCCACTAAACAGCTTACTGATCAGCTGGGTGGAGCTTTAATGTTGTCCAGGACACTAGCTTGGACTGCTCCTATAGGACCGAACAGCAAAATAAACCAAGGACTGTACACTTCCTAGCACAATTGATAAAGGACTTTGCGCTAGTTGATCTCTGGCAGAGAGATTACCCTAAAGGGAAAGAGTATACCTGTTTATTCAAGCGGTTCAATTCAGCCTCATAAATTGACTTATTTTTAGTATTGCATAAATGGGACAGAAACAGATGAGGCCTCCTTAGGAATATACTTGTTGAGCACTCCGTCCTCGATGTGGCTCTGTACCGTCCTCGGACAGAACATCCTTGATAACTCACTCCTATTGGAGAAGGGCTGGGTATCGATTAGTTTAGTTTAAATAATTTGAAAAGCGCATGGCTACCCGAAGGCCTCCCAGCGCTAAAAGGTAAGTAACAACCCAGAAGCAGAAAACCCAAGAAAAGAACTATGATGAAAATAAAAAGGTCTTTCATTTTTTTCGGACCGGTAGTTCCAAAGGTTCTTGTTGAAGTTCTAGGGGTAGGGAGTTCCAAAGGTGAGCAGCCTTAACTGAGAAGGAGTTGCCTCCCCATGAACATCTCTTAAATTGTGATATATAAACTAGCTGGGCGGTGGAAGATCTCAAAGTCCTTATAGGAACGTAAGGTGAGATGCTTGGTCTGAGAAATGTAGGGCTTTTACTATGAAGGGCTTTGTGTATCATGCATAGGGCCTTAAAACAGATCCGATGTTTTATTGCTAGCAAGTGAAGGGAGACTAAGGCAGGTTTGGCCGATTGATGTCTGGGTATATTCATAAGTAATCTTGAAGCCGCATTTTGTACAACCTGCAGTCTCCTTATTACATAACCAGGGGAGCTGAGAAAAATGGAATTATAATAATCCAGTTGTGAAAGTATCAGGGCCTGGATGAGAATTCTTCTGGGAAGAGGAGGTTAAATATTTTCCTTAAAGTTCTTAAAAGGCGAAAACAAGATGAAGAGATCTTTTTAGATTGCTCCTCCATCGTGAGGCAACGGTCTAGCCAGAAGCCTAAACTCTTTGTATGATCCTTAGGGGACGGAAGGTTATTAAAAACCGCAGGAAGTAGTGCAGGGAAGCTAGAGGGGGCACAATTGCCTACAATCATTACATCTGACTTTCCGTCATTAAGTTTGAGTTTGGACTTAGTCATCCAAATGGCTACATCGGCCAAGCAGAGGGAAAGATTCGTAAGAGAGGGGTCCTTGGCATTAGAGAGTGAAACTAATAATTGTGTATCATCAGCATATGTGATCACAGAAAGGCCATGGGGTTTTACGACTTTGGCTAGAGAAGAAAGATAAATATTGAAAACAGTGGGGCTCAGAGAAGAGCTCTGAGGAACACCACATGTAAGGGGGAGAATTTTAGACAGAAATGAGCGATTGAGAACTTGGAAGGTTCTGCCTTTCAGAAATGAAGAAAACCAGACCAATGCTGTCCCTTCTATTCCTATGGTGGAAAGTCTTTGTAGGAGAATGTTGTGATCTACAGTGTCAAAAGCGGCACTGAGATCTAACAGAATGATGGCTGCGTGCCCACCACGATCTAACAATTGACGAGTACTTTCCGTGACTGCTAACAAAGCTGATTCTGTGCTGTGTTGGGGTCTGAATCCCATTTGAGTGGAGTCTAGAAGTTCATGATCCTCAAAGAAACGTGTCAACCGATTATTGACATGCTTTTCCATAATCTTAGCCAGAACTGGAAGAAGAGCGATAGGCCTGTAGTTACTGAGCAAAGAGGGGTCAAGTTTAGGTTTTTTCAAAAGCGGTTTGACCACAGCATGTTTGAGGGTTTGCGGTAAAAATCCTGAGATTAAAAGATGGTTAAGAATATTTGTCAGAGGAGGGGAAATGATATTGGAGGCCAGCGCAAGAATAGTGGGAGGAGCAGGATCAAGGGGGATCCTGATTTTATGTTGTGAAGATAACTCGTGACCAGCGTCTCTGTCAGGGGCTGAAAAGCTGCAAGCGAAACCGAAGAAGGCTGAGCACTAACGTGTTGTGTTGAACCCCATCAGTTCTGTGACTAGATATGGCCGGAAAAGAGGAGCAAATATCAGTGATCTTTTCCTGGAAAAAAACCACCAGGTTATTGCTATGCTCGATAGAAGCCTCTATGGGCGGATCATCTGGGGATATATGGGTAAGTTCTTTGAAAATATGAAAAATTTATTTCTGAGAATTGGCCCATTGTTCTTTTCTAGTACTATAAAATAAAGACTGAGCTGATTTAATACCGTCATGATAAATTCTGATAGCTGCCCTATATACTTTTTTTGAGGAAATACTGTAGTCTTTCCTCCAACTTCTTTCTAGCTTCTTGCACTCTTTTTTAAGTTCCAGCAGTTCAGATGTAAACCAAGGGTTAGGCTTATGCTTGGGCCTTTTAACAGTTGTCTTGACCGGCAGAAGAGCATCTAAGGAAGTGGAGATCCAATTGTTAAAACATTCTACATGATCAGAATTAGGTTTATTGTGGTTAGAAAATGAAGAACAGAGAATGTCCTGCCATCCTCTAGAATCTAATTTTGACCATTGGCGAGAAGTTATCTTTATGGGAGGTTGATGAAAGGGGGAAGCTCCACAGGGTGGTGTAAATGAATGTAGATAGTGGTCTGTCCAGATGAGACGCATGGGAGTGTAGAGTGGAAGATCCGAAAAGTTACTGAAGATAAGATCGATGGTGTGGCCTTTACTATGGGTGGGTCCCGTGATGTACAGAGTTAGATCTAAAGCCGCCAAATTTGAGAGGAGCGCTTTGGCAGAAGAACAGTGCGTTTTATCAACCTGAATATTAAAATCCCCGAGTATGGTAAAATTGCGGGTTTTACAAGAAATGGCCACTGCAAAGTCTGGCAGGGCCTGTATAAAGTTTCCATAAGAGCCGGGAGGATGATAGACGAGTATTCCTGAGAAGGCGAATGTTGCACTGAGATATAGAGAGAAAAGCAAACTTTCGCATTCAGGGATCTCTAAGGGGGTAGTGGAGCATTTAATGGACTTTTTTTTATGGATTATGGCAATACCTCCCCCTCTGGACTGGGGTCTACCCAGATGAATGATTGAAATGCCCTGAGGTAGGGCCTTTAATAATTCAGGGGAGGAGTCTTGACTGAGTCATGTTTCTGTCAAGAATAATGCGTCTGGGTGATGATCTTCTAGAAGAAAAAAGATATGGAGGCTATAAGTGGACAAGGAACGACAATTGACCAAAAAGAGTCTTCCTAAGTATTTGGTGCCATTAGTAGCGGGAGACGGCAGGTTGTGCAAAGGAGTCCAGAGGCAGCTGTGGCATGACCAATTTATGGATTCAGGGGTATAGACCGGGTGGGGTACGTTCATAGGGATGTTATTATAAGCCAAGAACTGTTGGCGTGAGTAAACTAACCTTTCCAGGGTCTGCCCAGCAGCATAACTGGCCTCTGGGCTCTCCCAGGCGCGGACGGGTGCAGACGGGCTTGCCTTAGGCGCGCAGCTGGTGCGGGGAGTTGTTTAAGTAGTGCATCCAGAAATGGATGCCTAACAATTGAAGACTAGACCGCCGACCAAAATGGCAGGCAGAAAATGGACCAGCCGAGTAAAAAATGGCAGTCGGGTCCAATTTAAAACAGTGCTAAAAAGAAATGCTGCCGGGTGCCTCTGAACATGGGCACCGGCAGAATGAGGCAAATGTGAAAAACGAGATGGGAATATAAAATGAGGCTAGAAATAACAGGTCAGTTAAAAATGAACCAACTTATGCACTCTGATATTGAGGATTTTATTCGTAGGAATATAGGCACAGACCCAACCTTCTCAGTATGGGAAGCCTACAAAGCCTCAATTAGAGGTGAGGCAATCGCTTAGAAGGCCCAAGTTAATACACTAGGAAGAGGCCATATCTGTTCAATACAAATTTGATCAGGAGGTTAGCAAGCATCCTGTACGTTGTACTTCAGTCTCTAATGCCATGGTCATACAAGTTAGCCAAAACTATAAGGATTATCATATGTCTAAGGAAATGGTCAATCAGAGCACTTACTTTCAGAAATACTATGAAAAAAGTGAACATGCTGGATGGTTCCAGCCCTGGTCTGTCAAGGAAAAAAGGAATAGCGACACCATTACATCAATTGTTGATGGGGCCAAGAATTTAAGGGTCTTGCAACCCGACCAAACTGGTTAAGTGTCTCTAGAGCACTAAATTGGCCTCTAACCCTCTGCGTGCAGTACTTTATGGGAAAGGTTAGAGGAATTTTTACATCCAACTGAGCTACCCATAATGAACGGGGACCACAAGCCTCAGATGTCGCCGTCATTTAATAGCGGAAGTGAAAGCAGCTATCAAATCCGTACCTAACGCGAAAGCACGCACGAGCGATGGCCTGCCGCCTGGAAATTTATCAAGTGTTTGTGGGACAGTTGGCAAACTTTTTCATTATTCTATTCAACTGAAGAACTGGAATGCTATGAGGTACTCAACTCCTTCATGGAGCCAGTTATTGTCAGTTTTCTTAAAAGGGACAAGCCACATGAACAACCTGGTTCATACTGTCCATTCAGCATACTAAACAGTGACTACAAACTTTTTACTAAGATCATAGCATCCAGGTTAGGTTTTGCAGTCAAAACTGTAGTCCATTGTGATCAAAGCGAGTTTCTGCCTGCAAGATCAATTTCATCCAATACCATTTTTTTGGTGCAGGCAATTGACTACTCTTCAAACAATAACATTAAGGCTGCAAATATCATGATTAACACCAAAAAGGCTTTCGACCTAGTCCAGTGGAAAGTATTATTTGCTATTCTCAGCTGCTTTGGATTTCCGCTGAAGTTTGTTAAACTACTGAAAAATCTGTATGAAAAGGCTGAAGCGAAAGGTAGTCAACTCACACGCTGTAGGACGTGTTACAATTAGAAGAGTTAGGAGGCAAGGCTTCCCTATGTCTCCTGTTCTTTTTGCTCTTTTCTTCATGCCTTTGGCAGCCGCCGTTAAGGCAAGATCTGCTGACTAGAGCCCCCCCCTTGCAAGAGCACCATGGATGATATCATCCTCTACTTAGCTGCAGAGGAGCAACACATCCCAAATACCTTTGCCAAAATCCAGACATTTACAAATATTGGGAGTTACAAAATTAATCATGCAGAGTCTGAAGTTCTTTCATTCAATAGCAGCTCCTTAATACTACCTGTAGAAATGAGGCAGCTTTACTCTACCACCTGTCCTATAAGGTACTTGTGGGGAGGGGGGGGAGAGTCTATGTCTCACTTAAGTTTGCTGACCTATTCAAATTAAACTACACTTCTACCCTTTTTTTTAAATAAACTTTTTTATTAACTTTTCTGTAACAAACACAGCATAGCTTTGTTCTCCCTTATTACCATAATGATCAGCACGACATGGAGCAGCACAAGGATACAACATCAGTTCGTCTCTTGCCTCAATGATGTACAATGACATGTGCAGGGCTTGCAAAGCCATACCATTATCACTCTGCCTTCCGCATAAAATGCGCTTCACAACTACGGCATAATCTGATGGAGTTTCTATCGTGACCTTTGTTCGTTCAGGGCCTTTCTGGGATCGGCACAAGAAGGATCCCCCACTGCTCTGCCCAACCATTCCACACTTTACCATATTTCTTGGGGCATCCGGCACTATATATATATGGGTCTTTCCAACCCCATGCAAAAGTCCATACCACGTGCCCATCCCTCAACCAAAGGTGCCTGTGGGTCCTTCCAGGCCCTTGCAATATCTCTTTTGGCAAGTACTAAGCCCAACCACACCAATATTTTTGGGTATCTCATACCCTCCAGCCCCTGGGAAATGTGCAAAAGGATCAGTCTGGGTCCTTTGGAATGGTCCCGCCCACTGCCACCTCCAGGGTGCCCAAAACTTCACCCCAAAAATTAGAAAGAGCTGAGCAGTGCCAAAACATATGTAGTAGATCCCCCGGCCCAGTACTGCATCGCAAACAAGCGTTGACAATGTGGTGTGCCGCCCAGTAGTACAGTCGAATATCCGGTGTGGCCAATCCCCTACACTGCTACCCTTAATGTGCATGGCTTACTATTTAAATGGCAATCTCTGCCCTTTTCCGTCATCGGACATGTAGCCCAAATCAAAAAAGCCATTCTTCCGTTAATTATTTTCATATTTTCGAATGTTAAAATCAAAGTTCAACAACATTTCTTTGACAATATAGATCAAGAAAAACGGCCTTCTTGTGGCAGGGGAAGAGGGCTTGTACCAACTTGAAGACAATTCAGTTGAACGCAGAAAATGACGGGTTAGCACCACCACATATTAGAAAGTATTATCAAGCTGCCTTCCTTGATTGGCTCATTCAGGCAGCGACAGTAAATAGTCCTTTGCATTGTTTTTATCTCCAGCAAATGCTGCAAGACGCTGATACTCGGCTACCTGTACTTCTCAAAATCCCTAAATTGCCCAAACGCACCAGATATAAGCTCCCACATATTGTTGAGTACAGATTTATGAAACTTAAATTCAAATTCAGTTTCCCTTGTTTCATCCCCAGATGCATATAAGCAAATGTACACAGTTAGGAGCATCTGTAGAAACTAGAGTCATTAAAGAAAGGGAAAAGGTGGGGTTCTCGAGATTTAGCGATTGTATGCTGGTGGGGGAAGTGAAATCCTGGCAACAGATGAATGCCGCCAATTACGCTATTATTCCAAAGCTCGCCTTCTCCTATTTGCAAATCAATCTTTACATATGTCAAAATCAGACAGATATGAATTCACTTGCAGAAAGTGTTAATAAAGCTTATTCTGTGAGAAGTCATATTGGTTTGGGCAATAGGTACCCCCTGCTTTATCAGCAATAGCGTGATAAGGTTATTCCTGCAGTGCTGGCCAAGATTACAACCTCCAAAGGTTGCAAGATAGATCCAAATTCCTGGGGTCATTATAATCTAATGGCCCATAAAGCCATTTGCCATGCCAATTTTACTCAAAATGGCTGGTACATAAAACCCATGTTGCTGCAGAAAATGTTCCCTTCTATCTCTTCTAGCCCACATTTAAAGCTGCATGCTTCAGATGTGGGCACAACAAAGGCAACTGGCTTCATATATGTTCCACCTGTCCAGGCCTTACTCATTTGTGAAGTAAAATATTTTCATTAATTAGTAAGAAGCTGCTGGTTTGCATAACCCTGAGCCTCCTTAAGGCATTATTTGGTATGTCATCTGCACACAGGCAATTGTACGTGAGACAACTGCAATTTCTTTATAGTGCCTCCTTGGTCGCCCAGCCCTTACAAAAGTGGGAATCCTCTGTAGCCCCCACTTTTGAATCACGAGTAAGCAAAATAAAACAGGTTAAGCAGTGGAAAAAACTGTATGCAAAAAATTCTGGGGGGCTCAGAAAAGTCAAGGGTATCTGGTGTGATGTCAGATTATTGATAGGAAGACTCACACTAGATTGTGTCTTATTCTAATGTAATGTCTTGGTGTTTTGTTTCAATAAATAAGTTAGCATGTGCAGCCTCTTTTCTTATTTGACGAATGTATACAAATATTGCTATATTTAATATTTTTTGCATTACTACTCATGACAATCGTTTTGTAATCAACTCTTTCTACCAAAATAAAACATTAAAAAAAAAAAAAAAGGAAAGTCTGCTGCTAAACTGATTACTGAGGCGGACATTAGTTTTTCTTCCCAAAGGATAGCTTTTGCATCTGCTTTTTTGGTGTCCACGATACACTCTAGATATTTAAGATATCAAATAATAAATTTGGTGAGGCTTGGCAAGATCAATCAATAAGGACACCAGAGAATTCTCCTTTGTTCTAAAGGCCCCTGTAAAGTTAGTGGCAATTAGCCGCACAATGTGGTGATGACAGAGTAAAGCTTTGGTTTGGACCCGGAGGCAAGCTAGTTTATTGTCTGGGATTTTGTTCATCTTCTCAAGCCCAGCGATGAGTGTGGGAGCAGTCATTAGTGTTTTTATAGGACTTTGCCCTTCCTTCCACAACCATCAGCTTGATTTCTTGGGCCCATTTAGTAGATAGGAATTATCAGTCTCCACTTCCACAAGTTAGGGATTATCAAAGTGGTATGACATTCTATAAATAGCCTGGAAAATATATTTCACCAATACAAGGATAACATCTGGTTTATAGTGACTGAAATGCCATTGGGCCTGGAGTAAGATTTTAAACTTCTGCATCAGCTCAATTACATTGTCCACAGCTACATTTCAATTAATTGAACAAGACTAAGATCTGGTGAGGGGAATATCCTTTCTTAAAAAATAGATAAAGCAGTTACAGGTTAGGGACATATATCCTCTACTGCCCTTCATTAATTGGAGAGGATTAAAAAAATTAAATAAAAATAAAAGCACTGTCTTTGATGCCAATGATGTATAGTCTGCCAGAATTGTTACATATTATTAATGGTAAGAGTTTAACAAATCTCATAATAGTAACTATCAAATATTTATAATCTACTTAATTATCACCAATACTATCTGAGGATGGCGAATACCTGCCTGCTGAGCAAGTTCTGGTGAGGCTACAACTGTAATACACATTAATCCTGATGTCTCACAGGGAGTGACAGCACTTTACCTTGGCAGCCAGCGACAGCCTACTTTGCAAACCAACAGGGCATCTGATTATCGCATCTTTGACTGCAAGACCTTAGGCCTGGTGAGACCCTTCCGCCAGGAGTGAGTGGCAGCCATGGACTGCAAACCACCCCTAACCAGACGCATCACAAGATTTGCAGTTCCAGTTTCCCGCAGGACGATTCTCGAGGAGGTGGATCTTGCGGCTGTGGGGTGAGTGGGAGTAACAACCCCACCTGTGACTGTGGAGGAAAACAGACGACCGGCGGCCTCGGCTGTCGAGAGAAAAAAATAAGGCTGCGTTGACTGCACTGAAGAGCAGGCCGCCAAGAGCCCTAAATCGGCTGAACATCTCGTGGACTGCACCGTTGGACCCCTGGAGACACCCGAACTGCAAAACTATAAGACTGCACTAGGAGATGAGGTCCCATAGGCATTTATACTGCACCAGCAGGGGTGTGGAATTTATTAAAATATCTACTTGTCCAGGGGACAGGTTGCTTCTCAAATCTACGTGTCCTGTAAAAAGATCTACTTGTCCCTTTGGTGCCATTTAGTGTGGCGACAAATTATGGCAGCAATTAATAGTCTCTCTGATTATGCCAGGGCTACTACCATAGTAGGGCTTGAATACTTGCAGTTTCAATTCCTACTGTAGCAATTTCCTTATTTTGCCACCTTTCTGCAGATCTGCATACTGGGGCTGGAGGAAGCAGTAAGCAATAGTTCCAGGGCTGGAATGCCTTTGAGTCTGCAAGCCTACTAACCTGCATGTTTTAAAGATTTTTACCAGCTTCTCTCGAATATTTTCCCATAATAAGAAAGGTTGGACATTTACTCCGGACAATAGCAGAATTAGAACTTCTTCCAGAGTTGGGAAGAAAGTGGCTGGAGGGAAAATTAACTTGCAAATGCTCAATAAATTTTCACATGAGCAAATCTACACATCGTATTTACCCATGCTAAAATACAGTTCACAAATATTTTACAGGGGTACGACATATACCATGGGTGCACTTTTGTGACTTTCTTTAAAAATTTGGGGCCACATGTAGGTAGGTTCAGATTTGTGACCTGCAAATTGCGAGTCACAAATCCGAATGTAGGATGGTGTCCTTGACACCATCTGTGATTCACAAGGCTTCGCAAATGCCCACCTCATGAATAATCATGAGGTGGGTCGCAATTTGGGACCCCCTCGCGAATGGTGGCCTGCTGGAGACAGCAGACCACCATGTCTGTGACTGCTTTTCAATAAAGCAGTTTTTTTTTGTAATGCAGCCTGTTTTCCTTAAAGGAAAACAAGATGCATAACAAAAATGAAACGTTTTCGTTTCATTTTTTCAGACCAGGCAGTGGTCCGCAGGACCACTGCCTGCTCTGAAAAAATGTTTACAGTGACATTCACAATGGGGAAGGGGTCCCATGGGGATCCCTTCCCTTTTGTGAAAGTGTTAGCACCCATTTGAAATGGGTGCAAACTGCGATTGGTTTGCGCCCGCGTTCGCAGTCACAAAACAATCCTACATTGCACTGCGAGTCGCAATTAGGAAGGGAACACCCCTTACTAATTGCGAGTCGCAAACCCGTTTTGTGATTCGGTAACCAGGTTACTGAATCGCAAAACTGGGTTTGTGCATCGCAATGTGCTTTTTGCATGTCGCAAACAGCGAAAGTCGCTGTTTGCGACATGCAAAAAGCTACCTACATGTGGGTCTTGGTCCCTAATTAGGTCTGGTGTGAACAAAGACATTTTGTTTTTATTAAACTTCTATTTCTCTCTCTTTCGGCTGGCTTTACTGTGAGTGATCGCATTCTGCTCTTCCACAAGGAGCATATTGCCACACAAAGTAGTTTTGTTCAGTGTCAGGAACTACAGTGGCAATCAGTGATGTAACGAAACTGGAGGGTGCCCCTTTGCAAAGAACATGGAGGAGCCCCCTCTCCAGACTCACTCAGGGCAGGTGCTGTGCTGAAGGGGCCCCCTGGAGGGCGGCTGCAGGCCTTTGTTATGCCATTGGTGGCAACGTGTGCTTTTAGAGTTCAAAAACTTTTTGGGGGGGTTTTGCCAGTGTTTGTTACAATGTTGAGGGCCTGGTAGCTCCCACAACAATAAAGTGTTACAAAAGCCATGTCAAGACACGCATTGATGAAACTAAAAGACTTATAAAAATATGTCAGATCAGTTGGCTTTGTCAGTGTTTGTTTATTTTCATGCTTCCTATAATCGTGTTGAAAATGGTTACACTGATTTTCCATTAGAAATATTTTAGGGAAATGCTAGCATGCATCAACACATTTTACTAAATGACACTTCATTTGCATAAGAGCATTCTGGGAGCATTATACTTAGCCTCTTAGCCTAAACTTTTCAAACATGTATGTACATGTATTTTGTTTTGTACTGGAACCAACGTCAGTAGTGAAGTGTGACCTTAAAACATTTATTTACAGCACTCACTCTAATAATGAAGACTTTCAAATAATGAACCATAAATACAAGTTCGAACAGCATTATCTTTTGGAAACACATTACCTCAACTGCAGAGAGTTCCACGCTCTGTAAACAGGCAGCCAAAGGGTTTGTGCTGCAGGGGGTTGGGCCTACTTGTCCCAAGGACAAAACAAACATAAAAACTTGTTGCCCTTGACCCCAAACAAGATGTCCCGGGCGTCGGGCAATAGGAATTCCACATCCCTGACCAGCATGGGATGCCTCCACTGCCTACAGGGCCTCACTCCCTCACACCATGGTGACGAGTGCCCCTCCTTGCTGCCACTCTCCCCTTGATCTGCTGCTGTGTGGCCCAGACTGAGCCAGACGTGACAGATGCGGAGGCTGGAGGCCCTTCCTACTCCTGTTCCTGATGGTTCGCTAGTACACTCCCACTCGGGAAAACCCCTTCTCTCCCCCCTCCTTTTGCTGATATGAACTCTGATTACACAGGTGACCTGCAGGCCGTGCTCTGAGTCACAACTGACTGCTTTTCCTGCCCATATGTCAGAGCAGATTGTTGACCAAGGGGCAATAATTATCTGCTGCAGTTCTAATTCACACCACAGACTGGCCCTGGACATAATCCTGCAGTCCCCCTTCAGCAGACTCTTGTGGTATGGGGGTCCTCCATGCTACGGCCTAGATTTACAACTATTCCTCTGGGTCCAACACCTTCTATGGCCGTCACTATATTCTCCTTCTGGCCATAGGCTTTTTTGCAGGTGGGACTGGTGCGGAGAGCCCTGGGATCTCTGTGACCCCCTGCGCCCCAGAAGGAGCACCCCGCACTCTGCATCCCGCCCCCTGGCAGCCTGTAGGGGATGGACAGCTGATGCCCTGCCGCTGGAGACAGGAGGCCCCTGACTCTGGAAAACCCACAGTAGAGCCAGTGCTATCGTCTCATCATTAACTCATCACCTTAATACCCCCAGAGACCTTGTCTAGGACTACTGCTGCACCTCCCGCATACTGGATCTCCCTGCGGTGGCCTTGCGCCATATATTAGCCTGCAAGATATTCTTCTTCCCCTTCCAAATAGATTCAGCTCTCAATCAGCCACACCATACCAAATTGTTTTAGAGCCACCCCGCGGCTGCCCACCCGATAGGCAGGGTGCTTCCCGCCACCAATTCTACGTAAGATATCCACCACTGACTTTACTAACTATCACGATGGCCAAAGAAAAATCAGCGGGGACACCATTGTGCCCCTCCTCACCGATTCCATCTTCACCAGCTCGCTGTCAGCAGGAGCATTCGCTCCCTCCTCACCACACAATTCTGTTGTTAAACTTGATGCTATCTGTAGGAAGCAGCCTCTGTATATACTATATCAAAATGAGATACAGTGTGCACAGAGTCCAGGGGTTCCCCAAAGGCTTAACAGAGGCTAAAGTAGATAATACTAATGCTCTCTTCTGTGGTAGTGTGGTCAAGCAGTTAGGCTTATCAGAGGGTAGTGCTAAGCATTTGTTGTACACACAGACAATAGAAGAGGCACACACTCAATGACTTAACTCCAGACCAATGGTTTGATACAGCAGAAATATATTTTAAGTTATTTTTAGAACCACAAGATTCAAGTTGCAGATAAGTACTTCAATAGATTCGTATTTCACACATGTATCAACAGTACTTTGTTTGAAATTGATAAGTCAAACAGTTTTTGAAATATTGGCAATAGTCTGTTTTAAAAGTGGACACTGCAATTTTCAGAATCTGTTCCCTTGGGGTGGGGGGTAATGGGGGAGGGGAAGAAAAGTTAATTTGTTTTACACTTAAGTATTCAACTTACAGTTGTAGTCTCTGGGTTTTAGGAAGTCCACCGGCCAGGGTTAAAATTAACCCTAAACACCCACCACCAGCAACACTGGGCCGGCTGGGTGCAGAGGTCAAAGATGAGCAAACTTATAACCTGGGCTCCTATTGAGACAGGGGGTATTCGGAACCAGGCCTGCCTGCAGGTAAGTACCCGCGTCTTGGAGGGCAGACCAGGGGGGATTAGAGGAGCACTGGGTGGGGGGGGGGGGGGGCACATGGAGACACCAAACACACACATCCTCAGCTGCACAGAGACATCCAGGTGCAGGGTGCAAACAGGACATCGGGCGCCCAATACTGGCCTATGAGTGGACCGGGGGGGGGTGTCACTCAGAGGTTGCAGGTGAGGTCCAGGGGGTCGTCCCAGGCAGACCACAGGCTGGACAGGGAGGAGGCCCGCCTGCTGAATGTTTCTGCACCGGAGGTTGGGTTCCAAGACCTAGGGGCTGTGAGTGCAGTGTGTCTTTAGGCGTCAGATATCTATGCCCAGAGATCGCAGTCAGCGAGGTGTTTGGGGGGGGGGGGAGAGAGAGTTCTTGGGAGTCCCTCTGCAGGCGTCGTTGTGGAGAGGTCAACCCAGGGTGGGCACTTGCTCAGAACCGCCTGGGGATCCTCTCTAGCAGGCTGGGCCACCTGATCAAGCATTTGGAGTGAGTCCTTAATCGTTGGTTTCTTCTTGGACAGTGCCGGAGCCCACAGGAGTTCTTGGTTCTTTTGGGTGCAGGGCAGTCTTCTGTAAATTGGCAGAGGTCGCTGGTCCCGCTGGATGCGTCGCTGTTCTTTTGTAGGTTCTTTGAAGCAGGAGACAGGCCGGGAGGGCTGGGGCCAAATCAGCTTTCGTCTTCCTTCTTCTCTGCTGGGGGTTTCAGCTAAGCAGTCGCCAGGAATCTGGTGAGCTGGGGTCAGGGAGGCCCTTAAATCCTAGATTTAGGGGCATTTTAGGGGACACAGGGCAGTAGCCAATGGCCCATGTCCATGCGGGTGGCTACAACCTCCTTCTGCCCACTCCTTTTGGGGAGGGGGGGGGGTACAAACCTAATCCTATTGGTCCCTCTCCTCCAAACCAAGATGGAGGATTCTGCAGGGAGGGAGGTCACCTAATCTCTGGACATCTTAGGGGTGGCCCATGCTGGGGTGGTCAATCCTCCCTGTTTTCCCTAATTTTCCCGCTGGCTTGCTGCCAAAAGTGGGGCTTTGTCTGGGGGGCGGGCAGCTCCACTAGCTGGAGTGCCCTGGGCACTGTAATGCAAGGCCTGAGCCTTTGAGACTCAGCGCCAGGTGTTTCAGTTCCTGTCGGGGGGATGTGTGAAGCACCTCCACCCAGGACAGGTTTTGTTTCTGACCACAGAGTGCACAAAGGCTCAACTCCATGTGTTCAGAAACTTGTCCGAAAGAGGCAGGTTGACACAGACTGGTCAGTCCTACACTAGCAGTTTGGCTAACATACAGGGGGAATCTCTAAGATGCCCCCTTTGTGCATTTTTCAATAAATCCCACACTGGCATCAGTGTGGGTGTATTGTGCTGAGAAGTTTGATACCAAACTTCCCAGTATTCAGTGACACCATTATAGAGCTGTGGAGTTCGTAATGACAAACTCCCAGACCACACATACAGTATGGCTACCCCGCACTTACAATGTCTAAGAACTGACTTGGGCACTGTAGGGGCATATTGCTCATGCTGCTATGCCCTCACCTGTGGTAGAGTGCACACTTCCTTAGGGATGTAAGGCCTGCTAGAGGGGTGACTTACCTATGCCACAGGCAGTGGTTTGTGGGCATGGCACTCTGAGGGGTCCCCACTAGCACACCCTGAGAGTGGCATAATACATTCTGCACCCCTTAGGGACCTTCCCTGGCTGCAGATCCCTTGGTACCATGGGTACTTTTTACAAGGGACTTAACTGTGTGCCAGGGCTGTGCCAATTTTAGGGAAAGAACACTGGTGCTGGGGCCTGGTTAGCAGGGTCCCTGCACACTTCCAATCAAAGCTGGCATCAACACTAGGCAAAAGGAGGGGGGTGACCATGCCAACAGTGGTATTTTCCTACACAACCCACCCTCAAACGAAAGAGGATGAGACTAACCATTCCCAAGAGAGTCTTCATTTTCTAAGTGGAAGAACCTGGAAAGGCCATCTGCATTGGCATGGGCAGTCCCAGGTCTGTGTTCCACTACAAAGTCCATTCCCAGTGGGGGTATGGACCACCTCAAAAGTTAAGGGTTCTCTTCTTTCATTTGCTTCATCCATCTCAGAGGTCTGTGGTCAGTTGGAACAATAAAGTGAGTACCAAACAAGTATGGTCTCAACTTTATCAGTGACAAAACCACAGCAAAGGCCTCCCTCTCAATGGCACTCCAACGCTGCTCCCTGGGGAGTAACCTCCTGCTAATGAAAGCAACAGGCTGGTCAAGGCCATCATCATTGGTTTGGAATAGGAGTGCGCCTATTCCATGTTCAGAGGCATCTGTCTGCACAATGAATTACTTAGACTAATCTGGAGCTTTTAGAACTGGTGCTGAGCACATAGCTTCTTCTAGGGCGTCAAAGGCCTTTTGACAGTCTAGGGTCCAGTTTACCTTCTTGGGCATTTTCTTAGAGGTCAGTTCTGTGAGGGGAGTCACAATGGACCCTTATCCCTTCACAAACCTCCTGTAATACCCAGTCAAGCCAAGGAATGCCCTGACTTGAGTCTGGGTTTTTGGAGCTTCCCAGCCCAGAATTGTCTGGATCTTGGGTTGTAAAGGTTGCACTTGGCCTCCAACTACATGGTGGCCCAAGTATACAACTGTTCCCTGTCCTATCTGGTATTTGGACGTCTTGATAAAGAGGCCTGCTGCTTGCAGGGCCTGCAAAACCTTCTTCGGGTGGACCAGGTGATCCTGCCCGTTGGAACTAAAGACAGCAATATCATCTAGATATGCTGCACTAATGATTCACAAACCTTTGGAAGGTGGAAGGGGCATTCTTTAAGCGAAAGGGTATAACAGTAAACTGATAATGTCCATCGGGTGTTGAGAATGCTGTTTTCTCTTTTGCTCCAGGTGCCATCCTAAGTTGCCAGTACCCTGCAGTTAAGTCAAAGGTACTCAGAAATATGGCTGCACCTAACTTGTCAATCAGCTCATCTGCTCTGGGTATGGGGTGAGTATCTGTCTTAGTGACAGAACTGAGTCCTCTGTAGTCCACACAAAACCTAATTTCTCTCTTTCAATCCTTGGTATGAGGTCTGGGGACCAAGATCACTGGGCTAGAGCCCAGGGACTGTCAGAGTGCTCTATTGCCCCCAACTCCAGCTTCTTGTGGACTTCCACTTTGATGCTCTCTGTAGGCAAGTCCTGCATCAGTATGCTGAGCTTTTCTCTTTGACGTGGTCAGACTGTTTGAATATTTTGTTTTTGACAGGTAAACTGTCTCTTGTGTCCACATCATGGGTACACAGATGTGTCTGACCAGGGGTCAAAAGAGAAAAGCTCAGCATACTGTTGCAGGACCTGCCTACAGTCAGCTTGCTGTTGAGCAGAGAGGGTGTCTGAATAGACCACTCCATCTACTGTCCCCATCTTTAGGGTCAGTTGAGAGGAGGTCAGGGAGAGGTTCTAATCAGTAACCATCAGCTGGTTATGTCTGCCCTTTTAAGAGTTTAAGGCGGTTAACATGGATCACTCTCTTGGGTGTCCTGCTAGTGCCCAGTTCCACCAAGTAAGTGACCCTACTCTTTCTCAAGCACTGGGTAAGGGCCACTCCATTTGTCCTGGAGTGTCCTGGGAGCCCCAGACTCCAGGACCCAGACTTCCTGCCCTGGTTTGAATTCAACCATTGCAGCCTTTTGGTCATATTACAACTTCTGGAGTTGTTGGCTGGCCTCAAGGTTTTCGGATGTCTTTTCCATGTACTGAGCCATCCTTGAGCGGAGGCCAAGCACATAGTCCTCGACATCTTGTTTAGGCTCATGGAGAGTCTCTCCCAGCCCTCTTTTACAGGTGCTAGTGGTCCCCTTACAGGATGGCCAAACAGAAGCTCAAAAGGGGAAAACCCTACTCCCTTCTATGGCACCCCTCTGTAGGGGAAAAGCAGGCATGGCAGGAGGACATCTCCTTTTGAGTGTTTAAGGAAGCCCCATGATCATGCCCTTCAATGTCTTCTTAAACCTTTCAACAAGGCCACGGGTTTGTGGAAGATACGGTGTGGTGAACTTATAAATCACCCCACACTCATTCCACATGTGTTTGAGGTAAGCTGACATGAAGCTAGTATCTCTGTCATAAACCACCTCCTTAGGGAAACCCACTCTGGTAAAGATACCAATTAGGGCCTTGGCTACTGCAGGGGCAGTAGTTGACCTAAGGGGAATTGCTTCAGGGTATCTGGTAGCATGATCACTACTACCAGCATGTACTGATTCCCTGAGGCTGTGGGATGTTCAAGTGGACCCACAATGTCCACATCAACCCTTTCAAAGGGGACCCCACCACTGGAAGTGGAATATGGGGTGGGGGCTTTGGGTGACCACTTGACACCAGGCCATCTTGGGATCAAAGTTTTTACACTTATACCCATTTGTGGACTCTGAAGAGGCTCGGCCCACCCACCTGAGCAGGTTTAGGGGGCCCTTGAGAAGACTCTTTAGTTTTGTCCTAGGATGTCTCACCACCCTTCCCCTGGGGAGGCTTTGTAACCTTTTGGGCACCCCCTGTGGAAGTCTTGGTCACCCTTGTCTTGACCCAGTGGTTTGCCTTCTTTCCCAATTCTTGGGGAGAAATTGGACCTATGTCTACCAGATGTTGATGCAACTGGTCATTGTATCAGTTACTTAACAGATGTCCTTTCATAAATAACGTATACAGCCCATCATAGTCATGCACTCCACTGCCAGTTATCCACTTCTTCCCCATCTGAGTGGAGGTCTTCCCCTTCAGTAGTGTGGTCCCTGGTTTACTCTGCCAAGAGCTCCCGGAGCTTGACCTTGGTAGGGTTGGAACTAGCTTTAATTTTTCTTAGCTTACAGAGGGACCTTAGCTCTGTCATCCGTAGATGAAGGTAAGGGGTGAGGTTGAGTTCCATCATATCCTCTGAGCTACTCATTATGTCTCTAAAAGTTGTGATTACTTTTTAAGAAATCAAAAACTACTTCTAGTACTTAATCCTAACTTTTACAAAACTTTTAAACTTAAGAAAAGAAAGAGAAGCTAACAGGGACTTACACAAGGCCCTAGCAGGACTGTTTAAAAATTTGGAAAAATTGTCAAAATTCAAAAATCTATTTTCTAATGACAGTTTTGGAATTTAGTCGTGTGATCAGGTATTGGCTGAGTAGTTCAGCAAATGCAAAGTCTTAGACCCCACCCGCTGATCCACCAAAGTAGGAAGCTGGCTCTGAATATACTATATCAAAATGAGATATAGTGTGCACAGAGTCCAGGGGTTTCCCAAAAGGCTTGACAGAGGCAATATCAGATAATACTAATGCTCTATTTGTGGTAGTGGGGTCGACAGTTAGGCTTATCAGAGGGTAGTGTTAAGCATTTGTTGTACACACACAAGCAATACGTGAAAACACACACTCAATGACTTAACTGCAGGCCAATAGGCCCCATCCCAAGAGTGACGCATCTGTCCCTACTGTTGGATCTGGTTGGGTAAGAGAGGGGTCTGCCTCTGACCCAATTGTGGTTCATTAGCGGCCACTTCAGGTCCTTTGTAGTTCCCTCAGAGATCAGGACCATGTCGGAGAAATTCCCCCGATGTTGCGCCCACTGGAACATCAGGTCTGACTGCAGAGCCCACATGTGCCATCTGGCATGTGTCAGTAGCAGGACACAGGAGGCCGTGAGGCCCAGCATCCTGAGAGCCAGTTTCAACCGAAACCCAGGATAGAGGCTGAAACATATGTAACACAGCCTGAATATCCTGGACTTGCCGCTTGGGAGGATAAGCCCAAAACTCCACTGTGTTCAGAACAGCTCAGATGAAAGGGAACGTCTGAGAGGATGTCAGGTGTGACTTGGGTATGTTTATAGTGAACCCCAGCGAATGCAGGTCTGGCGTAGACTGGAGGTGGGAGATGACAGCTTGGAACGAGCCCGCCTTAGGCCGCTAGTCGTCAAGATAGGGGAAGACCGACACCCCCTGATCTGCGCAGATGAGCTGCTACCACCACCATCACCTTGGTGAACACACAAGGGGCGCTGATAAGGCCCAAGGAGAGCACGGTAAACTTAAAGTGCTCGTGGCCTACGTGGCAAGTAACACCTGTAGGCAGGCAGGACAGGGATGTGAAAATAGGCATCCTGCAAGTCCAACACTACTATCTAGTCTTCTGGGTCCAATGTGAGCATCTTGAATTACTCCTTTCTGAGTAAGTGGTTGAGGGTTCGAAGATCTAGGATAGGGGTATGACCCTGGTCCTTTCTGGGGACCAGAAAGTAGCAACCACAGCCTACTTCTGGCACTGGAACCCTCTCTTGGTTCCCTTGGCTAAGTAAGCCCCGACTTCCTCACAGAGAAAGGACAAATGATCCTCTGTCAGACCGTTGTAAGATGGAGGTATGCAGGGAGTTGTGGTTTCATAGGGTCGGGAGTAGCCCCTCTGAACAATATGTAGAACCCACCTACTGATGTTACGGACTGCCAGTAATGGAGGTGATGAAGTATCCTGCCATCAACTGGACACCCATGATCTAAAAGGGCAAGATCAGGAAGGTTTGGAAGCTGCAGTTAGAGGGGCAGTTTGGATGGAGCAAATTGAACCACGTCCTTGTCCACGCAGAGGCTGAGAAGCTTATGTGGGCTGGCCCATTCCGTAGCAATGAATGGAGCAAAAGGCAGACTGGGGATGATCTTGGGCAGCTGAGAGGCCAAGAACATGGCCATAGCGCCTGAGAGTCCTTAAAGCGCTCCGGCCCTGCGTCTGCCTTATCTCCGTAGAGATGACTGCCATCAAAAGGCACATCTATGAGGGAAGCCTGGACATCCCCTGAAAAGCCTGATGTTCTCAGCCAGGTGTAGCGTCTGAGCGCTACAGTTGTGGAAACCGCTGTGCCCAGCAAGTTGGTTGTGTCCAAACCACAGCATGTAGTGAACTTAACTGCGTCCCTCCCTCCTTTGACTGCTTGGGGGAGAATGGCCCAGGCCTCTTTTGGGACCTGTGGAAGCACTTGCGCATCCGTTTCGCACAATGTGTTGGAATAGCAGCCCAATAAGCATGCAGTGTTCACTGAGCACAATGCAAGGCTAGTTGAAGAAAACATTTTCTTACCGCAGCTATCCAGCCTCCTAGGTTCCCTGTCCAGGGGTGTGGCAGGCAACGCCCCATGAGAAGTATAAGCTTGGACCACCAAGCTTTCCAGAGTAGGGTGTAGGGTGATGAAGCTTGGGTCCTCTTGGGCGGGTTAGTGGCGACGGGCAATCGTCCTATTTACAGGAGCCCCTGTGCTGGGCTTGGACAAGGTTCCCAGAAGGACGTTGTTGATGGATTAGTTAAATGGGAGCAAGGGTTCAGAGGAGGAAGCTCCCGGTTGCAGCACCTCCATAAAGATGCTGGTCTTGACTGCCAATGAGGGCATCTTGAGGTTCAGGGCCTCAATTGCCCTCTTCACCACCATAGCATAAGTAGCTTCCTCCTCCGTAGCCAAGGCAGGAGGAGAACGCATGCTGGTATCTGGAGACGTATCCAGTCCGCTGGCATCACTCAGTTCCTCACACCTGTCCATATCCTGTTCTTCTGACTGGTATTCTAAAGGGTCCAGTGACTCCCTCCCATTGTTCCACTAGGCCTAGCCCTTCAGAATAAGGCTAAGGGTCCTATTGGTGCCACAATTGGTGTTGGCCAATGAGGCTCCGGCTCTGTGTTGGATTCAGGGATCACAATGGGGCTGGCGGCACCAGGACCATCAGTGTCGGGACCGGCGATGGGGAAGTTTGCAGTGGCACAACCAACACCCTTCCAGTCCAGATCCATGACTGGATCCATGGGGGCAATCCATGGAGTCAGAGCCGCCAGCGTGGAACCAGACGGGGCCCCACTCAAACTCTGCGGGGCATGAAGGTGCTCCGGAGGCGTTGGCCTGCTCAAAACTGAGGCACATGGCCTCATAACATTATTTAATTCGAGCAGGGTTGCTCCAGCTCCCGGGAATGTGGGGAGGCGTGAAGTCGCCCTGGTGTAAGCCAGAAGAACCATGCCTCAAATGTAGATGCTCCTTCGTTGCGTCAGCTGACGAACAAGAAGTCAAAGCACGCTTCTACTTCTTGTGTTTCTTAAACCTCTTACCTGAGTGTCCCAACGACTGTGTGGGACTAGGAGGACTTGGGACTCCTGGAAGGATTCCGGGACCTTCCTCTTGACTGGGAACGAGAACTCCGCTGAGTCACCGGCTGGGCTGCTCGTAGCTACAGGGACCGTTTCCTCAAAGCCTTCAGCACCGTGGCCCGGCAATCAGAGCATGACTTGGAGTTGTGGTTGCGCTTCAGACACCACAGACATATGAGGTGTAGGTCAGTCACCGACATGACGAGGTAACAGGCACCACAGGTTTTAAAACCAATCTTCCTCGATGCCATTTCCTCAACACACCAGAAGGTAGAAAAAACTCCAAAAAGGTGGAAAAGATCCGGTCAAAAAGTGACAGCGGCATCTCTCTCCGGATCTGTGACACCTGTGACGTCATGGGGTCCGATGACGCATTGCCTTAGTAATCCCAGGACACGCCTGCAACGCTGCATCTAAGTCGCTCCCCCTACAGGTTTACTGACGACGCAGAGCCTCTCTTCACTGGACCAAGGTTGCCACATGCATCCACTCCTCAGGGGTTTGACGACAACGGGGGATTGCTGACAGCCTACTGTCTCACCAGTGTGGAGTGAGGCTGCTCCACACTGGTGACATCACAACCTCCTGAAGAAAGACATTGTGCGGACACTGGGGTCTGTGTGGGAGCTTATGGCCGACCTGCGCTCCCTCGTGGGTGGCTATGAATTTTAAAGAGACACTGGGCTGAGTGACCCCATACCTCTTGTTACTCGCTTGTACCCGTTGAGCCCTGTCCCACGTCGGAGCTCTGTGGAAACCCATCTATCAATCCACTGCTTGGATCTGTATCATTTATCCTGCAGCAGACAATTGTTTTAAGCACTACGTTAACCTTTTGAAAACATGCATAACATACAAGCTACTTACCTTCAGTAACTATATATCTGGTAGAGACATATTCTAGTTGCAGATTCCTTACCTTTGAATTTTCCTCCAGGCGTCAACAGACTGGAGCCAGAGACTTTTTTCTTCGAGCAATACCCTTGCGCGTCGGTAGGTGGCGTTGGTTAACTGCGGGGGGGGGGGGGGGGGGGGGCGGTTGGGGGGGTAAAAAAATAAAAATAAAAAAAAAACTGTCAACTGCCATCACTCAACCTCCACGCATGAAGGCGGAGATAGGACATGTTCGGTGAAGGCCCATCCCCTGCTGCTGCGTCAGAAGATCCTTCAGAAGAGGCACGCTAAGTGGAGGGTCGGTGGCCATGCTCAATAGCTATGGATACCATACTCTACGTGCCCAGTCCAGAGCCACCAAGATAGCTTGGGCCCAGTCGTTCCTGATCTCGAGAACTCTGGTCAGAAGTGGTATAGGCGTAAAGGCATAAAGGAGGCCGGAGTTCCACTTAAGACAAAAAGAGTCTCAGAGCAAGTGCCACCTTGGAAACTCCAACGCACAAAACGGATGACATTGCGTGTTCTCTGTGGAGAGACTAAAAAAGACCTTGCGCCACCTCCGGATGGAGACGCCATTCATGATTGCATTGACTGCTGAGTTTGTCTGCACTGGCATTCAGAGAGCCTGCCAGATGTTGAACCACCAGGGTTATGTCCTGATGTGCCAGCCATGTCCAGAGCCTCCTAACAAAGGGTCCAGTACCCCTACTCAGCCCTGTTTGTTGCAGTACCATATGGCAGTAGCGTTGTCCGTGAACACTCACACTACTTTCCTACTTTTTGAAATGCTTTCAATGCAAGCCTGATTGCCCAGAGCTCCAGAAGATTGATATGGAGCCCAGACTCCGCCTCTGATCTCCACCTCTCCCATGTGGTCGTCTCATCCAAGAAGTGACACATCCGTCACTATGGATAGATCTGGCTGGGGAAGGGAGAGGTATCTGCCGTTCACCCAATGTAAATTTAAAAGCCACCACTGCAAGTCTTTCGCAGTCCCCTCCGAGATCAGGACCATGTCGGAGCGATTTCCCTGATGCTGCGCCCACTGGAACTTCAAGCCCCACTGCAGAGCCCACATATGCCATCTGGCATGTGTTACTAGCAGGATGTAGGAGGCCATGAGGTCCAGCAGCCTCAGAGTCAGTCTCACCGGAATCCAAGACAGAGGCTGAAAAATTGGAATCATAGCCTGAATATCTTGGATTCGCTTTTCGGGAGGATAGGCCCGAATCTGCACTGTGTCCAGAAGAGCTCTGATGAAAGGGAGCATTTGAGAGGGAGTCAGGTGTGACTTTGGCACGTTTATAGTGAACCCCAGCGTGTGCAGGAGGTTCGCCGTAGTCTGAAGGTGAGAGATGACTTTCTGGGGCGAGTCTGCCTTCAACAGCCAACCGTCGAAGTAGGGGAAGACTGAAACCCCCAACCTGCGCAGATGAGCTGCAACCATCGCCATCACTTTCATGAACACCCAAAGGGCGCTGGTAAGGCCGAAGGGGAGCACAGTAAACTGAAAGTGCACATGACCTACCTCGAATCGTAGGTAACATCTGTGGGCAGGCAGGATGGGAATATGGAAATAAGCGTCCTGCAAATCCAACGGTACTATATACTCTCCTGGGTCCAAAGCAGACAGGACCTGAGCCAGAGTGAGCATTTTTAATTTCTCCTTATTGAGGAAGAGATTGAGGTCCGAAGGTCTAGGATTGGACTTAAGCCCTTGCCTTTTTTGGGCACCAGAAAGTAGCAGGAATAACAACCATGACCTAATTCTGGCGCAGGGACCCTCTCTACGGCTTCCTTGGCCAAGAGAGCTACAACTTCCTGGCAGTGAAGTGCCAAATGATCCTCCAAATACAGCTGACTGAGGGAGGCATGGCTGGTGGGGCAGATTCGAAGGAGAGGGAGTAGCCCCTTCGAACGATCTGCAAAATCCACCTGTCTATAGTGATGGATTGCCAGTGGGGCAGGTGATAGCAAATCCTGCTGCCAACTGGACCGGAGTGAGGGGACCGTCTAGGAGGGTTTGGAGGCTGCAGCAGAGTCAGGGGTGGACTGGGCAGACCTCTGGTTCCATGTCACACTCCCACGTCCGATTCGGCGTCCCCGGCTACACAGCGGCTGAACAGCATGGGTGGCACAGTGACTGGAATAGGGAGGCGACAGAGAGCCCCTTCCGTGGCCACGAAAGGGGTGAAAGGCAGACTGTTGGGGACGATGGGCAGTGGAAAGGCTGTGGGACCGAGCCATAGCCCGGGAGTCCTTGAACCTCTCCAAAGCCGAGTCCGTCTTGGCTCCAAAGAGATGGGAGCCGTCAAAGGGCATGTCAATAAGAGTCTGTTGGACATCCTCTGAAAAACCAGATGTACGCAACCGGGTGTGGTGCCTCAAGGCCATCATCGTCGCAACCGATCTACCTAGAGAGTCGGTTGTGTCCAGCCCACATCTAATAGTGAACTTTGTCACCTCTCTCTCATCCGTGACAGCTTGGAAGACGATAGCACGGGCCTCCTCCGGTATCTGCGGCGGAACTTACGCGACTGTATCCCACAGAGAGTGTGTATAGCGGCCCAAAAGGTATGCGATGTTCACTGACCGCAGCGTGAGACTGGAGGAAGAAAACATCTTCTTCCCAAATTGTTCCAGCCTTTTTGATTCCCTATCCGGGGGTGTGGAAGGGAATGCACCCGAGGATGAGGATGCCTGGATGATAAGGCTCTCAGGCATGTGGTGGTGGGACAGGAATTTATGGCTGTTTGGGGTGGGCCGATGGTGCCATGCGATAGCCCTGTTCACAGGAGCCCCACTGGAGGGTCCGGACCAAGTACCCAAAAGGACATCCGTGAAGGCTTCATTAAATGGAAGATGAGGCTCAGATGTGGAAGCCTCTGACTGATGCACCTCCGTCAGGAGATTAGACTTGGCCGGAACAGTGGGCGGCTCAAGGCAGAGGACCTCAGCCGCCATACTGACCACCATGGAATAAGGAGGAGAAGAAGACAGCATGCCAGTGTCTTGGGAGGTATCCAGACCTCTGGTCTTGCCCAACTCCTGTGCCCAGTCCAAGTTAGGGTCATTGTGGTATTCATAAGGGTCCAGGGACCCCCCCAATACTTCCCCAAATTCGTACTCATAAGAAAAAGTGTCAGAATCCAAGCTAGTGTGAATAGGCCCCATCGAAGGGGGAGGCGGCGTCCGACACCGGTCTGACTCAAAGTCGTCAGGGATGAGGATCGGGTTGACGTTGAGCACCAATGAATTCATGAGTGTCGGCAATCGAACCGTCACCGGGGAAGGTCTCAATATTACAACCGGCGCTGGTGCGGATCCGAGAGCGGATCCAGACGGGACCTCGGTGGCCGGAGCCACCGGCGTGGAACCCAAAGGCCCCCCTGACCAAACCCCCTGGGCCCGAAGTCGCCATATCGGTGTCTGTGAGCCCAAAAATAAAGTGCATGTTCTCTTAAAACTTCTTTAATTGGGCAGGAAACTCGGGGAAGCATGGAGCGGACCCAGAGCGTTGACGCTCCTCCCATGTCGCATCACCTAGCGATGGGGTGAAGTCGAAGGATGATGGGATCTCCTAGACTTCTTCTTCCTATCTTGACACAAAGACTTCGAAGAAGAAGAATGGTGGTGGCTCCACAACTGGTCTCGAGACCTTCCCCTCGAGCGAGACCAGGACCTACACGGAGTCAATCGCAGGGCCGCCATAAGCTTGAGGGACTGCTCCCTCAAGGCCTTTGGGTGCATGGCCCGGTACTCAGAACACGACTTCGGGTCGTAGTCACGCTCCAGGTACCACAAACAGACCCGATGCGGATCCGTCACCGACATCATACGGTGACAGTCCTCACATGGTTTGAAGCCCATTTTCAGGGACATCCTTTGACGCACCAAATAACTCACCAAAAAGTCAACAAAAGAGTTGAAGCCGGTCAAAAAGCGACCAAGGGTAGCTCTCTCCGGATCAGCACATGGCGCGGAAAGAAAAGAACTGACATCACTGTGCTGAGGCGGCGTCTATGTACTACTCCCGATGCCATTACGGCGACTACTACGCCAACGACGCCTGTGTAGTCGACCGACGCCACCTACCGACGTGAAAGGGTATTGCTCAAAGAAAAAATCTCCGGACCCAGTCTTATGCCTGGATGAAAATTCTAAGGTAAGGAATTTGCAACTAGAAGTCTCTATAAGATATGAAAAGTATTAATTGGATTTTTGTCTTGTTTTGCATGGTAAAAATAGTTTTTCTAAATCAGTGCAGAAACTTTTTGTGGTGTTTTCACTAAGATACTGTGTTTTAAGTGTGCACAAATACTTTATACATTGTTAAGCCAAGCCTGACTGGTCTGTGCCGAGCTACCAGAGGGTAAACACAGGTTAGTTACAGTTGTGTATCTGACTTACCCGGACTAGGACGGGGGTCCCTACTTAGACAGGCTGCATACCACTGTCAACTAGAGGCCCAATTCAAAATCAGCAGAAATACTTTTACTTCGCCTTTTCACTGCTTTTGATTCCTCTCTTTTTACCCATGACTAGCACGTTTTGTGTACTAACACTTTCCATAACTGTAGTCTTATTATTTCAATACTTCAATTGCTTGCTACACAATTCCTTGACATTTTCTAGGAGTGATTAACCTCTGTGTATATAATAGGCTTATATCTTATATAGGATATATCTCTATTAACTCAATGGGATCTGGACTTACCTTGAGAGATACATGATTTTGGTAAAGCTTGATACGTATCTTCAATAGTAGATGACATAGATATTACCTCTAAATTGGTCAAATTCACTTCATTCATATCTCTGTACATTTTAATACAATAATTACTAATACTACCTACCTTTTGGATAGCAAAGCTTTACAGAGTTAGTAGAGATACTATTTCCTGATTTATGTTGGGTCATTAACCAACATTATTTCCATCATAATTTGCTTATAAAGTGGTTACTGGTGCAGTAATACATTTAAGAGTGATGTAAGGGCAGTCAATGAGTGGCTATGAACCTTTATTTGAGGGGTTAGTAATTTTACTATCAGCTCTTTATTGATAACATCCTAGCTGATTTTGTGAGTTGAGCATTAGCTATAGGGCCCTTAAGATTTAATAATGGTGTGGACTATAATGGATTAGAATTATTTAAATTGCCACCCCTTTTGAGGATATAAAATGATCAACTAAAATATGTTATTGTGACTCACTTGACAATAGGCAGATTGATAGTATCTATATGTTCCTTAGTCAATGGTGGTAAAAGCAGAAAAGAATATCAGTTGAAAGTGTACACAAAATATGGTTGGAGTCCATAGGTAATTGGTGGCGAGGTGAATGAGGTAGGAGATACAATTGCCAAATGTTCTCTCTGCTACATTATCGTCTTGGTAGAGTTAATCAGATAGTAATCTGATTACATGCATAAGAAACTTTATCAACAGTTTGCTGCCTTTGTGTTTCCATTTGTGGGGGATGTACTGAATCGCGTTTTTGGTGGCTCTTGTGGAGGGAATGGGGTATTCCCCACAGAAGCTACTCTTACAGGCAATTTAGATTTGTCCAAGTGAGGCAAGCGCACATGCTGTCATTCACTCAACTTATTTGAAGGGGGCATCTGTGGAGCATTCCTAACCAAAACCTTCCAAACTTCCAACAAGGGGGGGAGCAATACCAACGGCAACACACAGCCTTCCATCCCTACACCCTTTAGAAGTCTGAAGGATGATGCAGCAGTTAGGCAGCTACTGCCTACAAACTGTGGACAAAGGATGTACAAACTCTTGATGTGGTGGTCCTCAGCAATTACCTTAAGATAACAGGAGGATTGCTGCTTGAAGAGAAATTATTCCTCCTTTGAAGTAGACTCACAGGAGGTAATACTTTTTAATCTGACAGTTGGAAATAATTCAAGTATGTCCATCTATGAAAGATCCAATGCTGAAGAGCATAACAATTAATATCAAAAGTACTATACTGGTTTTGCCCAACTAAGGGGTCCAATTAAAAGGCTTCAGCATTATGTACGTAGCCTTTACGTGCAAGTGTCAAAGACACCTGAAGATGTTGGCCCCCTGAAGAGTGATGGACATCACAACCCAGCTGAACAGGAGTAAGGAACATAGACTCAGGTAGGACAGGTAGTTTCTTCAGGAGTGGGTCAAATTTCGATTTACAGGTCTCAATGTTTGTGGAATCTTGACAGAGGTGGCACCAAGGGCAGAACCCGGTGTACTGAAGAATAAGACAAGTGGCTAAAAGTAGGGTGTAATAACAGTAATTCTCAAAGGGGCATTCATGGCCCTCTTAAAAACTTTGTTAGGTTTGTACTTGAGGGCTCCAGAACAGAAAGGTAAACTATGCTGCCCAGACTCTGATTTATTAAGAACCTTGGGGAGAAAATAACTGCCTATTCCTCAAACTAGGATAGGCACCTCAAACTACCTCACCACAAACATGCTTCCAGTCAGGGGTTTTCACTCAAAGCAAGGATTCATGGAAAAATGAGTCCTGGAATAGTGTCAGCAATAACATGGTGTGAAGTGGACATCCTAATGCAGA
This sequence comes from Pleurodeles waltl, assembly GCF_031143425.1. Taxonomy (NCBI): domain Eukaryota; kingdom Metazoa; phylum Chordata; class Amphibia; order Caudata; family Salamandridae; genus Pleurodeles; species Pleurodeles waltl. The sequence continues at coordinate 439,800,253 of NC_090436.1, read as the reverse complement.
CCGAACCAGAGAAGTACAGAGATCACGTTTTCAGTATCTGGGACAAATACTTCCACAAGTTGACACACCCAGGTTGAGCCCCTGATGAGAAAGTGGGTGTAAATAGAGCCATCCTCGCTTGGAGGTCACAAGGACAGCTCAAACGCATACAGAGAAACAGATCTTCTGACAATGTGTCTGCCTGTCGATGTTGAAAGTCTCTTTTTTCTGTGACCGCTAAAGCACTCTAATTCAGGTAATCTTGGAGTCTTTCAGCTAGGCATGTCGAAGTTTGCTACAGGAATATGATCATATTTTTAAATGTTGTGTTAGAAATTTCATTATTATAATGACAGCTTTTATATGTTTACATATGAAGTTGATGCACTTTGGAGCTTTGCTAGATAAATAGGATTCCGTGATATTTCCAAACTATATTTAACACCTTCAGTAGGAAGAGCATGCACTAATGGAGAACCTTCAACTTTTCTCAGCCATCCCCTTGGCTTTGTGTAAACTCTCCTTTCATATTTCCACCTATCTTTCCACCAAAAATGGCACATATTTGAATACAACTGATGTTACAAAAAGAGCACTTTTATCTAAGAAACTGTAGGTGCAAATAACACTAACAAAGACAGCACATAGACCTTTAAGAAGTAAACCTCATTCAGGTGGGTCACTTAAAAATATAAATCAAATATTTTTCATTTTTCTTTAAAATTAACTGTAAAACAAAAATGGCACGTTTATAGAAATGCCTCACACCAGATCTGACTCAGGACTATATGGCATTAGGATAGTCAGATAATCCTAACTTCAATTCAAATGCCAGACATTAACCTAGATCGTTAGAAGTGATTCTAATGGTGAATTTCTAATGTTTTAGAGAAGCAACATGCTCATAAAAACATATAAATCAATTTACATGCAAATTCTGCAGCTTATCATTGAAAGACTAGAATTAGAATACAAACAACAAATCTTTTTCTTGGTTACTTTTACTGCTAAAAACACAAATACCTTAAAATGTCCATACAAAGGTAGCCTTCAGATATTTTATTTAAATGTTTTTATTTTTTTATTCCATAGCAACCATGTGTGTGTTAGCACAGTAGGACACATATGAAGAGGACAGTAACACAACACATATTTCAATACAGGGACATCTCAGTAAGAAGACCATAGCATTTCCCAGTTACAGTGTCACTGTATGCGCCAAGCCATCATCATCATATCATGAGATACTGTTCATCATGTACAAAATATGTTTCTCACCCTTGGGTGGTGTGGAGTTCTGCACTGGTTCCAGGCTTTTCGGCACGGTCTAACAGGCCCAGGCCATATTAGTCCATCCAATGACCGCAGACCCCACGAAATTTGCGAGGCCATTCCCTGCTGCGGTGTGTAGCTTTCTCAGCTGCCAAGAAGAGGTCCATCCCCTGTTTCTACTCATGAAGCGGTGGCACTTCTGCCAACCTCCCAACGCCTTGCCACATCTCTCTTGGCCACCACTACACCAAGGTCACTAAATATAAGTTGGGAACCTGGAATATTTACATCGCTCTGGATACCCAATATAACATACTCAGGGTCAATCAGGAGTGAGATATCCAAAATGGCGCTAAATTCTCTTATTATCTTGGCCCAATACACTTGAATCCTGGGGCACCTGCACAATGTATGTAAGAAATCTCCCCTTACTGCATGACATTGGAGACAAGTAGGGGTATTCTCCCTGCCCATGGTGTGTAATCTGTTTCTGTCGTAGTATACCATGTGAAGGACCTTAAACTGGATTAGGCACAGTCGGGACCTAACAGCCACCTCTCTGGGGCCCATCAATGCGGCCTCCCAATCGATGTCGTCCATTTCCCCCATATCACGCTCCCACCTCTCTCAGAGTGTGACTAAATTATTGGACATATTGTTGTTCTGGGTTTTATATGTGAGAGAGACCGCTCTCCTTTAGTTATCTCTTCCTGTAGCAGTCTCATAATCTGGTATTTCATGCGAGTCAATACCTCTGCATGCCATGCAGGTCTTACCTGCACATATCTGGGAAACTGGAAGGGGTGTAGGTTAAAATCTCTGCAAAAGTTCCACAGGGAATTGGGTTCTCCATGTTCCATTATATCACCAACTGTGGAGATACCAAGCAAGTCCCATGCCCTGAATCCACAAAGCTTGCCTATTTCTTTAAGCCAAGTATCCCTCCACAACAGAGTTTCCCTTGTAATTCTACTGTGCCAACAAACTGTCTTTGTGCCTTAATCTCACACTACTATGGCTACTCGGGCTGCAGAACCCTCCCCAGGTTCTGATCATGCACAGCTCTCTGTGGGGTGTTACTAAACCTTCAGATATTCTTAGCCCATTTACATATTTCCAGTGACGTACAGAACCAGTGATTCTAATCAAGGCCTAATTAATATTCTGTCTGTTAGGGTATCTAAGCGTTAATGTTAAGGTATTTCTACCAAAATCAAACTATATGCTATTTTCATTTACACTAAACTAAATGATCCATTTATACGTATATGAAGTATCGGTATTTATGTACTGCATATTGAGCTTGAAAGCAATTGAGTACTGTAAAAAGGTGGATAACATTATATAGTCAGACTGGCAAAAGGAGCCAGAGATGTGCCTGTTAAGTTGCAGACATAGTGCTGAGGGAGCAATGTTACAACAATAATGCTGAAGGTGTCCTTTGAAAAGGAGAATTTTTTGTTCTTTTCTGAAAATTCCTGAGTGAAGGGGAAAGCATAGAACTGAGTAAAATGGGGTTCCAACATCCTGGTGTACATCTTTGGAATACACGTTTCCTTATTTTGGTTATGTACAGTTCTTAACTCGTGATATTATGACTTCATGTGTTATGGAGGCCTCCTAAAATGTATTAGTTGGTTGATTTACAGCATTTAGCCATGCATACACTGAAGATCTCATTGTTCTTAAACAATGTGAGTGTACAGTAACCTAAGAGGTATCAACATCTTGATCAGCTGCGCTGTTTCCAACAGGGATGGTGAGTAAGAGCCCAAGTGAAGGAAGCCACTTTTAAGCGCATCCAATACCTGTTATATGTTACCTACACAAACCTGTGCATCACTGCTAGCTATTAATATTCTTAGGTACTTGAAGTCCCCAAAAGTAACCTGTGGGGTGAAGCATGAGGCTCAATAAACAACAACCATGCATTTTTACTGGAAACATGCTAAATGCAGCCAAGTTCACTGCCAGTCCTGAATAAATCACAAAGCCATTCATAACTGTTATGCACATGACCCCAACGAATTTGCGTGACACAAATATAGGAGAAAGACACCTTTGTATTAAGATAGATGGGCCTCCAAAACAAGGACCACTGAAACCTGTAATAACTTCATCTTGCCAAAGTATTTACTTGGGTTCTATAACCAATACCAAAAGTAAGGAAACAAAGGGCAATCCTGTTGAGAACTGCACCTAATATGAAAGAAGCAGTGATTAAGGTTCTTGGGGCAAATGCAATGACTGTAGGGCATATAATCAGTCAATAATAGTGTAAACAGCAGGGGAATGGGGAGTTGCAAAGATGGTGATTGTATTGTTTGTAGGTCCTGTGAGAGTGGAGGGTCACAGAGCAAAGGAGAAAGTTTGAAAACTGGGCAAAAAAACTCAAGTTCTTGTTCTGCAGTGTCACCTTTGCTTATTTCGAACAAAGTACAACAAAACTTTAGGAAGGTTGTCAAGGCCGTCCCCATGAGTTCACTTGTCTGGCTAAACCTTAAACCTTAACACTAGAGTATTTGACTCACCTCCCAATGAGAGTAACTCATTCAATAACAATTGCCCCTTGATGTTCCAAAGACTTTCTCTCTCCAGAGAGGAAAGAATTGGAGTTAGTGGTAAAGTTCACTCCTGCCCTACTCTGGTAAATTTACTGCAATGTACAATTTCCATTCCAAAACATTTAGGTAAAAAACACCCTCTCATTCGTAACAAATTAACACTGCCATCTACCATATTTAAAGCAGATGAGGCAGCGCAACATCTAAAAGAGGTTACAGACAGTTGTAGCTTCTGTATGATTTAGTGTCATGACCACTGGAAACAAAAAAACACACACCAAACTATTTTTAAAGCTTTTACAAAATATTTTCCTTCATGGAAGTTCAAATTTCCTCTTTGCAGCCAGTAAAGAAGAAACTGCACATGCAGAGTGCTATAGTTAATCTCACTGTACTAAAATGTTTTAAACCTTAGTATCGAAATTTAAAAGCGCATATAAAATACAACCCTATGAGTAAGCTACTTACGTTTAAAGTGTAGTATTTTGCCCAAGGCTCTGAACAAGAAAAGAGATGCATCTTTTCCACCTATAGCTTGGAGGTCGTCATGTTTCCCCAGAACTTTTTCAGTCTTATTTTGCTGTTTTGGACCCGATGATGCAAGGACAGGTTTAGAAGAATGTTTCACTCTCTTCTTTGAAAAAATATTTTCTTGTGAGGAGCCATCTGAAAGAAAATAATCAACAATTTCCTCTAGGTATACCACAATACTATGTTACATGCACTTAGCTACAACAGCCAGACTTAGTTAACAGCAGTGAGAATCCAAAAAGAAAAGACACTCCCTCCAATGTTTAAACAATGTAAAGTAAATGATATTTTCAACTGAGTATACAAAAATAATAAATAATAAATGATAAATCACAAAGACACTTGTGTCAAAGTGAAAAAGTTGGGGAAAATTATTTTAACATTTGGACCTTAAGAACAGACTTCATTCAAAAAACCAAAATGTTAAGTGGACAACAATAAAAGTAAATTTGCTTTTCATAGCCAAAAGGAACAGCACAAGGATACCCTTGCAGATGACAGTGTGCTGAACAAATACACATAACGTAACATTGTTTCTATTTGCATTTGTTTTATTTTATGAACAGTGCATCTAGAAGAAGCAACATAAACAGAACATTCATTTGACACAATGATCCAAATAAGAAATTGAAGACATCACCTGTTAAGACAATGCAGTGAAGCGCATAGTGGAACACTATAAGATGAGAGAATGGTTTTGAAATAACAGTAAAGAGTGCTACCTTGTTACACTGGTAATAATTAAAGTAGTTGAGAAGCACGGAAGATCAGCATAGACACTATAGTCACCAAAACAAAATAAATGGAGGAGAATGCATTGATTGAAATTGAGAACACTTTACTGGACTCCCACTGAGCACCTATTTCAAGTGTTTTAAAGACAACGCATGACTAGTACGAAGTCTTCAATATATTAGTACTTAAAAAAATGAACCTGCCACAATTTCTGATTGCTGCTCTGCACACCATGAACTGTCATTCCACCCTTACATTCTACACACCCTCACACATTCAGGGCACCCCAAGCCATCCAGTGTATACCCTGAGACATGCCCTGCAAGCCCTCAAGAATAACCTGCACACCTTCAGCCATCCCCGGCGCAGATTCACTCATACTCTGCAAATCTTCATTTACGCCCCGCTATCCTCCAGCTATGCCTAGCAAACCTTCAGCAATAATCAACAATGCTTTTGACACTATAAGCAGTGTTTAATTATGCTCTATATGGCACTAGAAATGGTCACTAATGAACAAGTGACTTACCTTCAGTAACGTATTATCTGGCAGAGACTCTATCTAGGTGCAGATTCCCTACATTTAAATTCCCTGGTGTCAGCTTCGAATCCAGAATTTTTTGCTGCGCAATACCCTTCATGCGCCATCGAGTGGCGTCGTGAGGATCGGCGTGCATCGTTCGGCTCCGCTTGGCATCGTCAGCGTCGCTGGAGCAGTCTGTGACATCACGGTCGCCTATAAAGGCATCACCCGACGCGCGTACATCAGTTCTTTTACCCATGAACTTCCACCCCAGAATCGCAGTCATGGATGAACTAACAGTTTGTCTGTGCAAAACTAGGGCCCTGAAAGCGATGAGACCTAACCCTACTAGACATATCCACAGAGCTGGGAGGCATGAGTGGGTGTAAGGAATCTGCAGCTAGGTAATATAATGCGTTACCAAAGGTAAGTAACTTGTTCATCTGATAGAGACTTCTAGCTGCAGATTCCTTACCTTTGAATAGATACTCAAGCCATAACCACCTGGCGGTGGGCTGCGGATATCTCTACTACACTAAAAAGTCCAGTAGGACCGAACGGGCAAAGGGTCCGTCCCTTCTTACCTGATTGTCCAGGCAGTAATGTTTTGCAAACATGTGCAAAGATGCCCACGTTGCCACCTGACAAATATCCAGGACTGGAACGCCCGAGTGAGCGCAGTGGTAACAGCTTTGCCCCTGGTAGAATGAGCCCTCAAGCCCTCAGGAGGCTGCTTCCTAGCAAATGCCTAGCAGATCTTGATTCAGAGAATGACCCAGCGTAAATTGGTACAGTTCTGCACTGCCCGACCCTTCTTTGCTCCCACATACCCCACAAAGAGTTGGTCATCAACCCGGAACTATTTTGTGTGGTCAAGATAGAAAGACAACACTCTTTCTCGGTCCAGCTGGTGGAGTCGCTCCTCTGCTTTAGAGGGATGTGGTGGAGGAAAGAAGGTGGGCAGGGTGATGTTCTGACCCAAATGAAATGGGGTCACCACCTTTGGGAGGAAACAGGCCTCCCCAAAACCTTGTCTGAAAATATGGTGAGATACGGTGGCTTGGATGAAAGGGCCTGTATCTCACTCACCCTCCTGGCAGATGTTATTGCCACTAAGAAAGCTGACGGGACAACTGTGTAAGGGATCGAAGGGAACACACACAAGAAATGTTAGGACAGATGGATACCAGTCCCATTGGGGCATAACAAAGGGCGTAGGGGAAGACATATGTACAAGCGCTTTCAAGAATCTATGTACAATGGGAGATTTGAAAAGTGAAGGGTGGTCAGTCAGCCGAAGGAATGCCGATAAGGCAGAAAGATAGCCCTTGAGAGTACGCAAGGCAGAACTCAGCTGGGCATTGGAAAGTATAAAGAGAAGGATATCAGAAAGAGAAGCAGAAAGAGGATCAATAGACCTTTCTGTACAATAATATACAAAGCGTTTCCAATGGCAGGCGTATAACCAATTTAGCGGAGGGATGCCTGGCTGCCAAAATACCTTTACAGACTTCGGGAGGAAGTTCAAAAGCCATCAACTGCCGCTGCTCAATCTCCACGCATGAAGCTGCAGAGTTGACAGGTTTGGGTGGAGAACCTTCCCCTGCTGCTGCAACAGAAGATCCTCCAGAAAGGGCAACCTGATCGGAGGATTGATGCTCATTTTCAGAAGATCGGGATACAAGACTCTCTGAGCCCAATACGGAGCCACTAGGATTACTTGGGTCTGGTCGTTCTTGATCTTCTTGAGAACTCTGAGCAGAAGTGGTATGGGCAGAAAGGCACATAGGAGAACTGAACTCCACTTGCGACGAAAAGCATCACAGAGCGATTGCTGCCTTGGAAACTCCAACCTGCAATACTGCTGACATTGCGCGTTCTTTGCAGAGAGGAACAGATCTATCCAAGGCTCTCCCCACTGCTGCAACAGTCCTTGTACCTCCGGTTGGAGATACCATTCGTGATCGGTTAGGCACTGACGGCTGAGTTTGTCCGCCCTGGGGTTCAGAGAACCTGCCAGGTGTTGAACCACCATGGTTGTGCTCTGCTGTTCCAGCCATGTCCAGAGACGCAGAGCAGGAAAACTTACTTGGAGTCTTATATAAAAAACCCTCATCCTCCTCCTAATGGGGAGGTGGGTGGGTAATCAGCAGGTAGATAGATTATCCAACAGAAATATTACCAAGAGGTAGGTACATTATTTGACTGATGTATACTCTACCTGCAGATTCCTCATCTCATGAATCAGTACCAGAGCAATGCAACATTGGTGGACTCTGAGAAGAAACGCAAGCAAGAGCTGGGGCATATGGACCCAACACAGGCAACCAGCTATGCAAGAAAAGGGAGGAGACGATAATGTGTGATGAGGAATAGAACTGACCCTCCCAACAGACCAGTGTCTCTGGTAAGAAGACTTCTGGATATAAAAAAAAAAGGACTGTGGCTAGCCTGGAAGAGTGGGCCAGGCATCCCCAAAAAATAGAAATCAAAATGTAGGACACAAACTTGTTTTTTCAGTTTATCACAGCATAAAGCTAGTTCAGATCTTTGTTTTTAGATTTTGCTTGAGACGTGGTCGACAAAATCTATTAAAAAAAGGTTTGGCTTCCAAATCACTCTGGTTTCCTTGCTTCTGATTGGTCAGTGTCTCCGGCTCCTTCCTACTTCCTTCAGGGGCCTCCTAGTACAGTTTAAGGTTTGTGGTCAAAGTCCTTCTACTAGCTGAGAGCCCCTGCAGGTATTTTCTTGTGTTTTTACTTTTAGACATTAATTCTTGAAGAATGCATGTCTGCAGTTTGTCTCCCACCCCTCCTATGTACTGCTTGCCCCCTCTGTCCCTTGTGTTACTACTCCCTCCTCCCTGCACCTCCTTCATGTTGATGGCCGCCTCCTACCACTGTCCGTAGTTGGTGCTCCCACCCTGCTCTTCTGCACTTCTTTCATGTTGCTTACCCTGCCTGGATTGTTGCTGCTCCCATTCACCTACCCTGCGCCTCCCTTTTGTTGCTTCCTCCCTCTTGCTGCCTGTTGTTGCTGCTCCCCCCCTCTGGCTTGCTCCCTCCCTTTCGGCTTTAAAAAAAACAAAAAACAAAAAAAACATACTGGAGGCAGCATGGGTTGCTGTGCAATAGCTTAAAAAAAAAAAAGCTCTATAATGGGGTCAACAATGTCCACATCAGCGCTTTTTTCATTTATATTAAGACATGTTGCGCAGCAGCCCGCGCTGCTGTAAATCATGCTTAAAGTTACAAAAACAACTACTATCACACAGTCAACACTAGTCATGCCAAAGAGCTTTTTTTCTTTACATTAGGCCATGATGCACAGCAGCATGAACTGCTCTGTCACATGTCTAAAAACATTGACAAAGCCAAAAGATCTTGCAATTGGCTTTGCCAATGCTTGTTTAAATTAAACAATGTAGAGAAAAAACAGTCCGAGTAAGCGCACCCATCCAAAATGATGGCAACAAAAGTCTTGAAAATGAAAACATCGTCCAAATCAAAATTGACAAACACAAAACCAAGCAGAAGGGGGTCAACAACCCCATATATGTCCTTGTTCTATAAGAAACATATTATATCACACAGAAGGAGGTTAGATTGAACACCGCAAAGGTCCACACCTCTGAAGTACTAATAGAAAATTAAACAGCCGTTAGATAACTGAGTGTGGCTTGGACAACAAACTAACTTTAAATTAGGACCAACCAAGCCTTAAAAAGGCCCATCATAGCAATATAAAACACAGCAACTTTAAAAGGCGAAAAGATGTAATCAGGTATGGTTGAAATGGAGATTAGCACAAGAGGTAACCCTTTTCGTGTGGGAAAATACCTCAAAGTCAACACTTTATAAGTGTAACTTGTTACCATCATGCAAAACCCAAACAACTGGGTATTGGCAAAGGATAATCTATAGTTTAAGGACACTGCACAGTGTCGGTATCAAAGAACTAACTATCCCGATCATAGGTAACCCAAGACAACAAAAGTGGGAAACAAGAACAGAGAGAGGACCGATTAATCTGTGAGGGACGACACAGTTTTCTATTCGCTGCAGAAAAGCAAATGTTTCATTTTCAACCAGAAAAGCCAAACCTAGAAGTGAATAAGGGCTGGAACTGTGCAGGCACAGTCAAAGTGCTGCCCAAAGACAAAAGTCCTTGTAAGGAAATGCCTCCTTGGCATGGTTACCCCCTGACTTTTTGCCTTTGTGGATGCTATGTTTTGAATTGAAAGTGTGCTGAGGCCTGCTAACCAGGCCCCAGCACCAGTGTTCTTTCCCTAACCTGTACTTTTGATTCCACAATTGGCACACCCTGGCATCCAGGTAAGTCCCTTGCAACTGGTACCCCTGGTACCAAGGGCCCTGATGCCAGGGAAGGTCTCTAAGGGCTGCAGCATATCTTATGCCACCCTGGGGACCCCTCACTCAGCACAGACACACTGCTTGCCAGCTTGTGTGTGCTGGTGAGAACAAAACGAGTAAGTCGACATGGCACTCCCCTCAGGGTGCCATGCCAACCTCACACTGCCTATGCAGTATAGATAAGTCAACCCTCTAGTAGGCCTTACAGCCCTAAGGCAGGGTGCCCTATACCATAGGTGAGGGCACCAGTGCATGAGCACTGTGCCCCTACAGTGTCTAAGCCAAACCTTAGGCATTGTAAGTGCAGGGTAGCCATAAGAGTATATGGTCTGGGAGTCTGTCAAACACGGACTCCACAGCACCATAATGGCTACACTGAAAACTGGGAAGTTTGGTATCAAACTTCTCAGCACAATAAATGCACACTGATGCCAGTGTACATTTTATTGTGAAATACACCCCAGAGGGCACCTTAGAGGTGCCCCCTGAAACCTTAACCAACTATCTGTGTAGGCTGACTGGTTCCAGCAGCCTGCCACAACCGAGACATGTTGCTGGCCCCATGGGGAGAGTGCCTTTGTCACTCTGAGGCCAGTAACAAAGCCTGCACTGGGTGGAGATGCTAACACCTCCCCCAGGCAGGAGCGGTCACACCTGGCGGTGAGCCTCAAAGGCTCACCCCTTTGTGCCAGCACCGCAGGACACTCCAGCTAGTGGAGTTGCCCGCCCCCTCCGGCCACGGCCCCACTTTTGGCGGCAAGGCCGGAGAAAATAATGAGAATAACAAGGAGGAGTCACTGGCCAGTCAGGACAGCCCCAAAGGTGTCCTGAGCTGAAGTGACTAACTTTTAGAAATCCTCCATCTTGCAGATGGAGGATTCCCCAATAGGATTAGGGATGTGACCCCCTCCCCTTGGGAGGAGGCACAAAGAGGGTGTACCCACCCTCAGGACTAGTAGCCATTGGCTACTAACCCCCCAGACCTAAACACGCCCTTAAATTTAGTATTTAAGGGCTTCCCTGAACCTAAAACTTTAGATTCCTGAAACTACAAGAAGAAGAAGACTGCTGAGCTGAAAAACCCCTGCAGAGGAAGAACAGAAGACACCAACTGCTTTGGCCCCAGACTTACCGGCCTGTCTCCTGCCTTCCAAAGAAACCTGCTCCAGCGACGCTTTCCAAGGGACCAGCGACCTCTGAATCCTCTGAGGACTGCCCTGCTTCAAGAAAGACAAGAAACTCCCGAGGACAGCGGCACTGCTCCAAAAGAACTGCAACTTTGTTTCAAAGGAGCAGATTTAAAGACCCCTGAAACTCCCCGCAAGAAGCGTGAGACTTGCAACACTGCACCCGGCGACCCCGACTCGACTGGTGGAGAACCAACACCTCAGGGAGGACCCTCCAGCGACTCCAAGTCCGTGAGTAACCAAAGTTGTCCCCCCTGATCCCCCACAGCGACGCCTGCAGAGGGAATCCCGAGGCTCCCCCTGACCGTGACTGCCTGAACCTAAAGTCCCGACGGCTGGAAAAGACCCTGCACCCGCAGCCCCCAGCACCTGAAGGAACGGAACTTCTGTGCAGGAGTGACCCCCAGGAGGCCCTCTCCCTTGCCCAGGTGGTGGCTACCCCGAGGAGCCCCCCCCCCCTTGCCTGCCTGCCTGCACCGCTGAAGAGACCCCTTGGTCTCTCATTGAAAACCATTGAAAACCCGACGCGTGTTTGCACACTGCACCCGGCCGCCCCCGCGCTGCTGAGGGTGTACTTTTTGTGCTGACTTGTGTCCCCCCCGGTGCCCTACAAAACCCCCCTGGTCTGCCCTCCGAAGACGCGGGTACTTACCTGCTGGCAGACTGGAACCGGGGCACCCCCTTCTCTCCATTGAAGCCTGTGTGTTTTGGGCTCCTCTTTGACCTCTGCACCTGACCGGCCCTGAGCTGCTGGTGTGGTAACTTTGGGGTTGCTCCGAACCCCCAACGGTGGGCTACCTTGGACCTAAAACTGAAACCTGTAAGTGACTTACTTACCTGTGAAACCTAACAATACTTTACCTCCCCCAGGAACTGTGAAAATTGCACTTTTAAAACAGCTTATTGTGTTTTATGTAAAAAGTATATATGCAACTGTAATTATTCAAAGTTCCTAACGTACTTACCTGCAATACCTTTCAAATGAGATATTACATGTAGAATTTGAACCTGTGGTTCTTAAAATAAACTAAGAAAATATATTTTTCTATAACAAAACCTATTGGCTGGATTTGTCTCTGAGTGTGTGTTCCTCATTTATTGCCTGTGTGTATGTACAACAAATGCTTAACACTACTCCTTTGATAAGCCTACTGCTCGACCACACTACCACAAAATAGAGCATTAGTATTATCTCTTTTTGCCACTATCTTACCTCTAAGGGGAACCCTTGGACTCTGTGCATACTATTCCTTACTTTGAAATAGTGCATACAGAGCCAACTTCCTACAGTCCTCAAAGGCTTCAAACAGGAGGGAAGGTCGCACATCCAGCCACGCTGTTGAAGAGGCAAGAGTGAGAGAGAATTCACTTAATAACAGAACTGAGCTCCACAAGGACACGGATCCATCACAAAGATGAGACCTAGGAAATGTCTCCTCACATTCTAGCCACAGCCTGGGTAGAAGTTCTCAAACATCTGCAACCAGCCCCAATGTCACAACTTCAAAAATCAAATATGAGAACTGCTGTCTACTCTTACTTATGCCAACCCACTCCAATATGCCATAATCTCCTTTTTCCTGAAAGGTAGACGGTATCCTGAAAGTTCAGTACTCTAGTGTACAATAAAAAAAAGTACACTTGCCCACACCCTCTAAGGATCATAACAAGGGTAACTACACCCAAAATCATAGACAACCATGTTAGAGATAACATTTTGATCCAGTCAGTGTACCACTGGACACCAAGCTATGGATTTAGGGCAAGCATGAACCACAATCGCACAGTCAACACCAACAACAACGCGTAGAGGATATGAAGAGCCGGACCTAAGCCATACTGCAGAACTGTAAACCGAAACTTAGAGTACAAATTGTGTCCACCAGTCAGAAAAAAAGAACCACAAAGCAAATTAAGAAAAAAGCTTTCCTCTCCCAGGTAGTCACATGCAGCTATTGTCCATTACCTGGCAATTTGAAAAACACCAGTTTGTTAAACTGGCTCCCAAAAGAGGGGACTAATTGCATTTGCAGGCCAGATGCCCTAATAAACCTGGTTGCAAAATAAAAGGGGACCTTCCTCTCTTTAGGCACATACTCTTGACGAGGAGGGATTAACGGACCTGCCAGGGGAAGCCTGGAAGGATGAGGACAATTGCTGCTGCTTCTGGCTGTGGCCCCCTCAAAGACAACACATGTACTGCTGCAGTGGGTGGTATACAGGGCTGACAAGCATGCTGTGAGTGTTGGCAAGACAGGTAAGGCTCTAGTCCCGTGATCCTACCAGGCTGCCTACAGTTGTTATCCAAAGCACACCAGTGAGAATGATTAGAAAATATTTCTGAACTTTACCCTGCAGGTGACTGCCTGGTGAACCAGAGTAACCTGAATGATATTTTCCTTTCCAATGGGGGTCCACATCATTTTTGCTCAGACTAGACAAAGAAAGCTTATTAACAGGATAAACGTCCACATTTTATTCACATTGGTGGGTAGCAGTGGGAGTAAGAGATTGATTGGCCACCAATTATCAAACCAAACTGCATTACTGTGGCCAAACAACAGTACCCCCATCTTGGCTGTACTTATTTTAGGGCACTGCAATGCATCTAACTGGTCTTGGCTGATAGGCATTGTTTGAAATAGGTATAACTGTGATCCGTGGAATGGTGAACTAAGTGTCACCAGCTCACACCATACAAAAAACGTTTTTAAAAAATTGGGACAATTGAGCAAAATACATGTTAAAAATTGTAGGGCTGAGCCCTGACAAACTCCATAATTGGCAGGGTACATCAGAAAAAGAGAAGGACATTTTAACTTATTACGAACAGTCCTGAAGATAGTAAGTTAACTACTGAGCAGTACCTCCTACACCAACCCCCCCAAAGCCTTATTTAAATGATCTTTTGTGAAATGGTGTAAAACGCTGCAGACAAATTCAAATGAATTAAGACTGCACATCCGCCTTGATCAAGAAAAGCTCACTGGCCACCGCTGCAAGTAAAGATTCAGTGCTGTACAGAAGTCAAAGGCAACACTGAGCTGGGTCCAGGATAGGATGTAATTTTAAGAAAAAAAGATAAAACATTGTTTTTGCATGTTTTTCCAGAACCTTACAGTAAACTGCAAAAACGATACTGGGCACAAATTACTAAGGGCAGATAGTTTGCAGAAGGTTTAGAGAGTCACATGTTTCCAGCTTAAAGGGCCAGTTGCTGTGGTAAATAAGACATAGAAAAACATAGTAATGGCACAACCAAATCAACAGCTAAGTGCAGAATAGTGACTTAGATTTATCTAAAAAAAAAAAAAAAGTTTCTACAGTAGACGTGAGCAAGGTGCTCAAAACCGGTTAGTGATTGTTCAGAAGTGAGAGTAGGGCATCCAGTTGGTGCAACACTGAAAGAATCAGAGCTAGGCAACGAAGTACAATCAAAACAGATCTTATTACATTTCTCAAAAAGAACAATCCTACGTTATTACAGTCCTCTTGGGGGTTTGAAATATTGAACATTTAAACAATCGGGATCGACAAGGGAAATAACAATTTTAGAAATCTCCTTTACTGAATTCGTAGATGCATGACTTTGGTAGGCATAGGCGCTGGAAGGAGGAGTACTGGGGGAGCTGCAGAATACCCAAAAATAATCAGGCTGGAGTTCAGAAAGCAAATAAGCAAAAAAAAATGCCTTTACATTTTGTGCTTATTTTTGCTGGGCGTTCAAAGACATAGGTCAAATGTCAGGCTATGTCTTCTGACAAACTGCTGCGTATTTGGAACCTGGGGTGTACTTTTATTACTCTGACGTGATCTAGGTTACAATCCTGCTGGGGTACAAGAAACAAATGGAAGTCTGTAGGAAGTCATTTGTTTTCTAACATACCACGTTTAAATATCACCAAATTAACTATACACCTTTCAAATTATTTCAGCAAAAATTAGGCACTTTTTTTTGTAATCGAAGTGTGATAGAAACAAAGATTTTTGTAGGATCACAAGGTACTTTACTTGGTGTTTCACAAATTATAATTTTTGGAAATCATGTTTCAGAGAATTTTATCGTTTTTGTGCTATATAGTTTTAGCTTCGCAGATTTAGTGGCCATTTGAATACAGAATGTATTGTCTCTAAATGACAGTGCGCTACCTCACCAATGCTCAAAATACACCACCAGCTCCATGCCACACCAATACCACTCTCCATTTTTTTTTTTGATTTTCCACAATTCCTTTAATGTATTAACTAGGAGAGGGCGGAATATTCTGTTCTGCCAACCCAATTGGTGGAATTTGGTGACTCCACGATACTCTTGTAACACGGTTTTGGCCAAATTCTGGCAATCGCTAAGTGGAAAAACAAAATTCTCCTGCAAAGCTCCAGACTGGTAAGTTGGCAGGCGAGATCTGGTGTCCCTTAGTGCGATTTTTACTCACCAGGAGGACATCCAGTGAGATTTTTGTAATGAGGGTAGTCGCGGCCATTGAGGTTAGAATGCTGCCGCTCAAGTAGAACATCTACTCTAGCAGCAGAAAAATTAACTTGAGTAGTTGCACCCTTTGGTGCACTGGGTGGTGCCGTCTGTGCTGATTGTTCAGCACGGAACATGCTACCACCGTTGAACCACTGTGTGAGCAGTGCAAAGTGCATATTGCCAACCAGTGGCGGAACTCATTGGAATCTTGTGGATTTTATTTTTTTCAACTATGTGGAATTCAGCGAGTTCAACCCACCCCTAGTAATAACATTAATGGCAGTACATAGTATATTGACTGATGGTCCACAGGTAAAGTAATGTATTCTCTTTTTATTATATGCAGAATTGACTGGTATATTTCCAAGATCCTATGTGAAGGAATGAAATAATAATCAGTCCAGGACATCAGCAGACACTGAATGAGATAAATTTTCACGCCAGTTGCAAATAAAATATCCATGGTGTGACCTTAATTACGTATGTTTTTTTTTAAAGGAAATCACCAGGTCCCTCATGTGCGAGGCAATATGCACACGTTTAAATCTTCTAACAATAAGAAGTTAAAGTTCAAAAGCACAACAGGCAACAAAAAAAATCAAAAACTGAAGTTTTATATATTGGGATCAAAGACCGGTAGTGGGTAAAGCAAAATTCCTTTATACAATTTTCAAGCATGGTCCAAGGAGAGTAAACATGCAAACCTACAAAGGGTGAGTAAAAGGAGAACCACTGTCTGACACACAGCATGGGAATTACTCATAAGCAGGCTTTTGGCACTGCAGGTGGAAAGAACCAGGCCCCCTGAATAAAAACATGTTCTTTATCACCATCTCAGTCCCCTGAGATTCTCAATTGGATGGGAAAGAACCTGCTTTAACTCCTGTTAAAAAAAAACAGAAAACAGATGTACTCCCTAGATCCATTTTTTACAGGTGAAAGTGGCAAATATCAAAGCAGCCAGGCAGCAAGAATCCATTCATTTAAAAGGGGAAAGAAACACGTTTACCATTTCAGGATAAATTTCAATAAGGACTTAATAAAACAACAGATATCAGAGAAATTATGCACCACTTTTACAAAAAAACATACACATGAGGCTTCTCCTTACATCTATCCCTCAAACTCAAAGATAAACTATGTACTGTCAAGAAACTTGAAGAAAAGTAACACGGTCTCAAACTGAACTATACCCAATTAGGCAAAGAAACTGAGACATTAACAAGATTATCAGATCGCCTAGAGAACTAGCAATATCAGAGCATACATAGAAAGGCAGGCTGACAGGCTTGAAGGGAAGAGGCATGAACAGGAACTTAAAGAGACATCCCCTGGAGAAGAATGATGGCATGTTGGTCCATGAATGAGGCCTACTACTGACTCCTGAATGTGGCTGCATATCTCACTGATGACACCCCAGAAATTCTCTGAAAATCACACATAGTTAAAAAGTAATGTTCCTGTTTTTTTAAATACAATGGATGCCGACACGTAGGTATATTTGGACCACCAATGGAAATGACTTTTCTTTTCTTCTTCTGCACTTTACTAAGTGTCATGTAGGGTGGTCCTGCTGGGAACTTGATATTTCTCCAGTAGCTGCACCACATACATGTAGAGAGACTTGATTTACTCTGAAATCGTCTTAAAAGACAAAGTCATTATGCCGTAATTAGTATTAAGCAGGTGTAGAAAACCTACTATGAAGCAGTTGGGATGTTTATCTGCTTAAAGGTGCCATCTTGTCATTGTGGGTGGGTGGGTGGGTGCGTGCCACCAGTTGGCATTCTAGAGCAACCATTTGTTTAATAAATTTCATCTATCCAGTTCATTACTCTAAATGTGCAGGGACTTAATGGCCCAAAAAAGGAAAGCTTTAATGAAACGGTTAAACAAAAAATGCACATATTGTAATGCTGTAAGAAAGGCAATTAAAGAGATTTGAAATGAGAATATGTTGCATGGCTATGTTCATGTTACTACTGCAGACCCTTTCATCCAATAGTGTCTACTTAAACATGGGATAGCTATTTTATCTAAGAAAGCTATGCCTTTTGGCCATAAGGAGAAATGGCTGGATGACAAAGGGAGTGTGGTGGTCAGATGTAAACTGAAGGTAATAGCATTCACTTTAATGTTTGTGTACAGGACCCAAGAAGGAAGGGAACGGCCTTCCCAGACTTGTTCCCAATGACATTCAAATTCACAGTAGGGGCAATAGCACTGGGATATCTCAATGAAGCTTTGAACCCTGCTTGGGATCGTTCACACAACTGAAAGTTTCAGCCTAGCACTCCACCTTCTTCCACACAGGGAACAACAGATTTAGATTTGTTGGTCAAATGGAGAGCAAACCATGGAAGTGATCAAGACTACTTTTTATTCAAACAAATGTAGCTCATTCAGGGTTTGGGGTAGCACTGAATGATAGATTCTTTTTTTTATAAGAAATACTCTAGGATCTTTAGCGGGGTCAACTGACATCAAGCCACAGACTCTGTCAAACCACTGTTCACTCTTGATGGGGGACTGCAGTAGTTGCCAGAGTCCCAATTGAACTCTTCATGGAAATTTAACATAATGGATTTCGTGCCACTGCTCTCTGAGAAACCATTAGGGATGCAGTGAAGACTATTTGGAAGACAATTGTATAGATGGTTTGATTTGTGATCAGCTAAAGCAATGATCAGGTTAGATAAGAACACACACAATAGTATCCAGGGAAAGAAGTAGACCTAGTACAACATAGCTAACATATCAGCATAAGGAGCAAGTAAAAGAAATGTCTAAAGTCAGTGGAGAACTGGAGTAGGTATTAGTAAGAGAATCTGTATGTAAAATGTTGTATACTAATTAGCTGTAATATGATAAAGGGGAAATGGCAGACAAGCTGTTGGCCTACAAGATCAGAATAAGGCAAAGCTGGAATGACAGAGAACTTTGAAGATGAAGCTACTGTTTCAAACGTTAAGACATACATTCGTCACGTTTTTCCAGATGACCATTGTTACAAAGCAGACTTCACTTTCCCCTCTATTGATCCAGATACTACTGAAGCTTTAGACAAACCAATTTCTGTAAGAGAAATGAAGGAAGCAATCAAAAGAATTAAGGTACCGGATCCAATGGCTTTAATCCCTCCTTTAATAAGGCATTATAGGAACTCCTTGTTGAGCCACTGTCAAAGTTTTTTAATTATTTACGCCAATCTAAGGATGTAACTGATTCTACTTTGGAGTCCAGATTAACTTAGTTTTAGAAACCTAGGAGAAACAAGGTAGTTTGTTGGAATGAAAGGTCTCTTCTAATTTGAACATGGTGTCTCTGGATGCAATTGCTTGGGGTAGCACTGAATGGTTTCTATATAACTGAATGAAGTGCCCTCGCTAAGTTCAAAATAAAATTGCAGGTGAATGTGGTGTTGGAGTGTGAACTTGAGTTAGAGGAGTGGTTGATAACGGCTGGTAACACACTCACATATTTCATTGCTATCTGGTTCCTTGTCTATTACTTCCTCTTTTTAAAGTGCATTAATGTAAAGGAAATACACTACTGAAGAAATGATCTTTAGTCAAAGTTACTGAGTGAGATAATGAGTGAATAAAGAGCATTTTGGTTTCTGGGCAAAAGAGGCCTTCTGCCTGACTCAAACATGTCTGCAAATTCACTCCTGTAATCCACAGCTTATATCATCACCAGGGTTATATCATCCGAGATTCCTTAGAGTTAGAGGGTTTGAAACTAGTAAGTCCATCCTAAAAGATGGCCAGTAAATGTAAGCGTCCACTGTAGAATCAGTGTTATGTTAGGTTATATTATGCAGATTTGTAGAGCACACTATCATCCAGAAGGGTATTCCGCAGCTGAGAAGTTGTGAGCCTACTGAAAACTCATCTCAAGCTCTCTTGCTGGACTTCCACACAATGTGAAGTCTCCACATCAATGAAAGAGCAGCTTGAGGCAATGATGGCTGTCTTGAATAGTATCTTTATGTGGAGGAATGTATTAGATTTGCTCCACACAGAGCCCATAGAGAGATCAGCCTCTGAGGACCAGATCCAACTTGAACTAAATACCTATAAACTTGTACCAAAGCTCATCCAAGTGAAGCTGCACGGGGCGCATGTGGATATTTACTACCCCAATGGAAGGACACAGGTAGTCCTAGAATGCCTTAGTTTCTGCTGCAGTACGGTGGGAAATGTTTTCTTTTTACTTTGGAATGCGGTGTCTTGGTGTGCAAAGTGAAGGAAGAGGAGGCAGCTGCTGCATGAATAGGGTGAGGAATGGCTATGGTCTTGAAAGACTGAATCACTTGGAAAGAGAACTAATTTTGATCTATACCACTTTTTTGATAAATACGTTTTATTGATTGTTTTATATCAAGTGAGTGGGTAAAAGGGTACATTATGTACACACTATATAAATCACCAGGCACTGCAGTAGACTGACTGAAGGGAAAACACTAGCCACAGTTCATCATTAGGGAATGCACATATTGTAATATGACCACCACTTTCACCAAATCTTACCATGATTGTGTGGGCAGCCTCATGCTTGATATATCGGCTCCTCTAGCTTAGCGGTTCATTGTCAACCTCCATTCGGCCTTGACCTCCACTTAAGTGCCACTTAGCAAATTGCCAATTTCCTCACCATTATGCAGCTGGAGAACCTCATTAGTGGTTTGACAAAAGAAGCTCCCGACTCTTTCACCATGTTGAGTATGAACTTGTGCTCTTCCAAGAGCAGTCTAGAAGCAATAAGGCAACTAGACCCTTGTGTACTGTGAGATAGTCACCCTGCTCCACACATAATTTATAAATGCCCTTTGCCGGTGGCCGTATTGGTGTAATCGGTGGCCCAACGCATGCCCCCTTCCATTAAATTCACTTCTATAATTGCCACTGCAGACGTGTTTTTCCACCTGGCCGGGAACTACACACAAGCAAAAAGACAATGATAGGGTATGTGGCTGTTAGACCTGACAGCCTTAGGATGGTCATCCCCCAACCTTTTGCCTGCCTCCCTCCACTTTTCTGACACTGTTTTTGCTGATTTTAGGACTCTGCACACTATCACTGCTACCGAGTGCTAAAGTGCATATACTTTCTCCCTTAAACATGGTAACATTGGTTCATTCCCAATTGGCATATTTGATTTACTTGTAATTCCCTAGTAAAGTGCACTACATGTGCCCAGGACCTGTAAATTGAATGCTACTAGTGGGCCTGGAGCACTGGTTGGCCACCTACATAAGGAGCCCCCTTAATCATGTTTCAGGCGTACCATTGCAAGGCCTGTGTGCGCAGTTTCACTGCCACTTCACCTTGGCATTTAAAAATACTTGCCAATCCCTAAACTCCCCTTTTTCTACATATAAGTCACCCCTAAAGTAGGCCCTAAATAACCCATAGGGCAGGGTGCTATGTAGGTAAAAAGGCAGAACATGTGCATGTGTGCTTTATATGTCCTGGTAGTGGTAAACTCCTAAATTCATTTTCCACTACTGTGAGGCCTG
Source organism: Pleurodeles waltl (assembly GCF_031143425.1). Lineage (NCBI taxonomy): Eukaryota > Metazoa > Chordata > Amphibia > Caudata > Salamandridae > Pleurodeles > Pleurodeles waltl. Next base: position 439,779,094 of record NC_090436.1, on the reverse strand, counting down.
CTCCTGTCTCAGGATAGCATTAGGGCTACCCTCATATACTGTTTGAGTGCTAGATTCGGAGCAGAAAGGGGTAACCAGGTCATATTTAGTATGGCCAGAATAGTATTAGAAAATCCTGTTTATTGGTGAGGTTGGATTTTATATTACTGTTAAAGACATGCCACCTTCAGAAAGAGAGCATTTCTCTGCACTTAAAATCCATCTGTGCCTTACAGCCTGTCTCTAAACAACGTCTGGGCTGGTTGACAGCTTCCTTGTGTATTTCACCCAGACAGCCACAAAACCAGGATACTAAGTCATACCTACACTCATCTGAATATTGAATGGGTCTTCCTGGGCTGGAAGGGTGGAGGGCCTGACACTTACATTTCAAAGAATAGTGGTCTGCCCTCACACAGTGGGTTGCCAAACCCCTTACTGGGACCCTGGCAGACAGACCTGTACTGAAAGGGGACCTTGTGCACTTCAAAACCACTCTTTGAAGTCTCCCCCTCTTTAAAGGCATTTTGGGGTATATAAACTGGGTCCCTGACCCCACCAAATCAGACACTTCTGGACCTGAACCTGCAACCTGTCCAGAGGAACTGCCTCATCTGGACTGCTCTGCTGAGAAGGACTGCTGCCCTTCTGCCTTGCTGCCCTCTGACTTTGCTGAGAAGTGCTCTCCAAGGGCTTGGATTGAACTTGCCTCCTGTTTTCTGAAGTTTCAGGGCCAAAAAGACTTCATCTCTTCAATGCACAGCCTGCTGGAGATGACGCACAGCCATTTTGTGATCGAGAAATTGCCATACAGCTGAGCCGGAACGACGCAGCCCGACTTCCCGAGTAGAAAACTGACCCAGCACCTGCCTTGCGGGTGGAAATTTGACGCAGCCTGACTTCCTGAGTAAAGAATCGACACAGCGCATACCGGATCAATGCAATGCCTGCAACTTCTTCCCTCATGCCCAGAATTTCCCCCCTTTGTCCCTGGGCATCAAAAAGATCCCCGCATCACAGTGAGGAACCAAGACTGTGAGCCAGAAATCATTGCAAAGCCCCTTGCAGCGAGGAAATAGATTACACATTGTCTGTGCAGCACTGGAAATTCCGACGCACACCCTATTTTTCCACGCATCTCCTCCTCTGTGATCTCCGTGCGTGTTATTTTTGACACAAACCAGGTATTTTGTGCAAACAAAATACAACTATTGATTTCTAAGATTTAAGACTTTAATCTTGCAAAAGTGATATCTCCATTTGTGGTTTATTGTTTTAACCTTAATCTAACCAGAAAATACATACATATGCCACTATCACCTCTGTCAATGAACAACCCTAAATGCATTGTTGTATTGCTAATCCATCAGAACTGATTTAGAGCACCTCCGAACTGTGAACAGAGGTTGAATTCTCAGTTATAATAAAAAACAAATAATTTCACAGCAAGTAAAAATAAAATATAAAAACAAACAAAGAAACTTCAGCAGGCTATAAAGTCTACTCCTTGAGTCAATTTAAAGATCCTTTCAGTCACCTTTAAACCATTTCATTTTCCGTGAAAATATTTTACCCTAGTATTTGATTCACCCTGGAGTGTTCGTTTCAGCTTTAATGTTTTTAAAAATAGACATTGTCAGATCAACAGCATTCCAGATGAAACAAAAAAAAAATGCTTTAATCTAACATACCTTTGATGGAGGAAAACTGCAGACTGTTAATTGCACTTCTAATGTCGCCTGTACTTCCAGTACAAAGCAACTCCAGGAATGTCTTGTCAGGGATAAAAACACTTTGATTACCCTGGAAAAAAAAAGATTCTTTCAAGAATTTACAGAACACAATCTCAAAACGTACAACAACCATATATAATATCTTCCAAACAAATAGTATTTTCTATTATTTTAATTCACTTGTATAGCATGTACGTGCAGAAATGGAGAAACATTCATGAGTGCAAACACTACCACAGCTAAAACTAGTATCTCCATGTGGAAAAGCATCAGTGTCAAAACTTAGCCGGTTAAAAAATGCATACATCAATCTACTCATGGGGCACAAGCCTAAAGTGGCACTGAATGCTTTGAGAGTTTGAAAAGATGAGCTATTTTTACAGTTCCATTTGTGTGGCGAGGTCAAGGTATCAGCAACTGGATGGGTGTATTGGCTAAATCTCATGTTGTGTGCCCAAAGAGTGCATCGGCCATGCAGACTGGTCACTGGGATTAGTAAAAGGCCACACCATATGCTATTCTGTCTAAGGACACCGGTACTCAGCTGAGGACACAGCCAAGGCCAGGCTCGGAGCCCCTCTGGCTAGGCTGATAACCATGCCATGCAACCTCTGTGGTACGGGGCAGAAGATTGGTTTAACACATAGCTGAAAGCTACAAAATGTGGCTAACATCACAACTGTTTTCAGTGAGATTTGAGGGCCACGAAATGTGGAAGCTGGAAGCCATGTACATCCTGAAAACAACTAAGTTTACATTTCCTAAAGGAAAGTAATGGTTGTGTTTGGATATCATAAATGATGAGCATTATTACAAATTCTTAGAAATTTACCAGATTTTGTAATTATATAGAGCTTACTACCCCGGAAGAGGCATCAAAGTGATTTTTTGCCAACTAACACGCTACTCCGGAACCCACAAAGGATTAGTGGTGGATTAGCATAGGGAAATATGAGTTAAGTTGAGCAGTGGAAATGCAAGTCTGTTAGTTGGATTGAATAGGATAGAGGAGGTAACAGTCTTGAAAGTGTTATTTTGGAGTTCATAGTAGTAAGATGAGGCTTGGGATGAGTAAAAGGCGAGTTGGAAGAGGAAAGAGTCTCTGGAAAGAGATTAGGAAGATCACAGTAGTAAAATGGGGTTTGGGATGCGTCGAAGGGGAGATATCGGAGGGAAGAATTTAGAAAGGGGTGTTTGGGAGAACATATAATAAAATGAGGTTTGAGGTGAGCCAAAGAAGGATAGAGGAAGGAAAAGTCTAGGAAGGGTTATTTTGGAGATCACAGTAGTAGAATAAGGTAGAGGATATATTGAGAGAGGCATGGGATGAGACACAGAGTAGTGCACTGGAGAGAGTCAAAGGATTTTATTCTGTCTACAGTAGGAGTAAAGCAATAAATATATAGAGACATGACTACATAGAAAGGGTATACATGTATAAGGAAGATATAACGAGGTACAAAGTTGTATTGTATTAACTCAGACTTTGAAGTGTTGCTGTTCTTGAATCTAATCTAATTTATTGGTGTATTTGTATAACAATTTTTTAAATCTTTATATTTTCCTCAGTATTTTAATAGTCAAGCACTTCTAGATAAAATAAGTTATGTTAATATTTGCATATTGTGATAGAGAAATAAAACAGAGATCCATAAGCATCTACTCAAATAACATACGAAAACTATGCAGAGACCTACATACATGCTAAGCATAAATAAATATCTATATATCTATATATATATCTATATCTATATATCTATATATATATCTATATATCTATATATCTATCTATCTATATATATATATATATATATATATATAGATATAGATATATATATATATATATTTAACCATGAGAAATATATACATTTGTTAAACACACCTAAATAATATCTATATATATTTTAAAAATCAGTTATTATATATTTTTGTACAAAGAAATACACATATCTAAATACATACACATAACCAAATTATAGCTGTTTACATATACAGGGATAATGCTGTACATTAGTGTTTGAGTATGGTGATTATGTGGGAAAGAGCCAACCCTTGCGTATACTCCTGAAGATAAGATAGTTATCTGTCGATCTTTTGTTTGGGGGAAGTAAAGTTAATCTTCCATCTGCTTAAGCAGAGAACTATGTACCACCTATGCTATTTTTCTTGTACGGTGGGGTTTTGAGGCGATGTGCCAATCTGGAGCGGAGGTTCCTTTGCTGAGTGTGTCTGCAGCTTGAAGGTGGATCTTTTGGCAAGCAGTAACCAATGTAGGGCCCTCAAAGCAGGGGCGATGTGGGCTTGTGGCTTTACATGTAGAGGTAGTCTGGCAGCAGAGTTCTGAATCCACTGTAGTCTTTTAATCAATATGTATATGTGGTGAGATAGAAACTGAAACTCACCCAATTAACTGCTAAAAAACACCAGACTGCGTTCTGGCATGTAACAAACAGTAGGAATTCTGTATCTTGAAAGTGCAGCTTTAAAACTACTACTAATTTTCATAAGGTTACGTAATGCTACTAGGTAACAGCAGTAGCATGTTTTCTTTATTTACTCTTTACAATTACATCTTGGTGCTGACATTAATACGCCATTCCTATACGTAGATTAAAGCCCAATACATGAGCAGGGGGTATCAGAAGGATGAGACGGAAGGGGTGCACAGAAAGCAAGGCTCTCAGAGTCTGATGGCTGCAGGTTCTGAATGCAGGGGTAGGCCAACGTCTAGATTATGCATGCTAAGGGAAACCAAAGCTGGAGTAGTTGGTTAAAGAGACAGGGTCATTAAGAGACTTCAGTGATGTCATCACTAATGACTATGGTGACATTGTATGTTAACACTCCAGTGATGTCACTGATGTAATGTGTGAGGTCATCTTTAACATTATCATTGAGGTTAAAACCAGTGCATGGTAGGAGACGGTGTTAAGATCGCTTACATAAACTAGCAAACCAAAAGGTTTTTTAGGTTTTGTCTTGTAAGAACTGCGTCAAGAGAATGATAAGTTTGGTTACATCGTACATTTGCTTTTCTCTACACTAGGGCAAAAATTTAAACTATGGCAGCAAATTCACGTAATTTGGGGAATTTAGCTCTAGGCAAAATTCCTGAAATTACACCATTATGCCACGTCATGTATTTATGTGCCATTCAGAGGTTAAAAAAAAAATAACAGTAAATGGGCAATCCTCATTAAATGTTTACAGCAAATGCAGAGGAACAACAGTGATGGACTGGCCTATGTTGAATGGGGTGACTATCTTTGGCAAGAAGGATGCTTGAGCAAGAAGGGCCAGTTTGTCAGGGGAAAAGGAGATGTAGGGAGGCTGAGAGAGCAGTGTTTGTAGCTCACTAAACCTCTGGGCAGATGTAAATGCCACCAGAAAGGCCATCTTGATGGTAAGGAGCCTAAGAGGATAAGAATGAAGTAGATAAAATGGAGTGCACATTAATAAAGTAAGAACCAAGATAAGGTCCCCCTGATGCATAACAAAGTGAGTTGGGGGAAACGTGTTGTAGACCTTTGAAGAAATAACTTCTAAAAGGGGACTTGAAGGGAGAAGGCTGGTCTGGTAGTCTTAGAAAGGCTGCGATGGCAGATAAATAACCCTTTCAAGTGTCCAGTGCAGAGCCCTGATGGGTTTGGGTAAGCAGAAACAAAAGAACCTGGGAAAGAGGAGCAGATAAGGGATCAATCTGTTTCTCAACTCATCATGTCACAAATGTATTCCCACTGCTGGCGTATACCATGCTGGTGGAAAGAAGTCGGACTGCCAAGATAACATTGCAGACTTCGGGCAGAAGGTCAAAAGCAGTTGATTGTCACTGCTTAATCTCCACTTGCAAAAATGGAGCGTTGACAGGTTTGGGTAGGGAACCCTCCTCTGCTGCTGCAATACAAGAGCCTCCTGAAGGGGCAGACTGATTGGAGGACCGATGCTCAACAGCCTGGGATACCAAGCACGGTCTCTTCTGATCTTCTTGAGAACTCTGGACAGGAGCGGTATGGCCAAAAGAGGTACAGGATGCCTGAGCTCCACTCGATATGGAAACAGTCTTCAAGCGAGAGCAGCTTTGGAATCTCCCGCTCACAAAACTGGTGACAAGCATTTTTAGTGGTGGAGAACAGATCTAACCAAGGCACTCCCCACTGCTGAAAGAGACCTTGCACCAACTCTGGATGGAGATGCCATGTGTGATATGCTGGGCATCTTTGTCAGAGTTTGTCCACACTGGTGTTCGGAGAGCCCACCACGCTTTGAACCACCAGGGAAATACCCTAATGTTTCAGCCATGTCCCGAGGTGTAGGGCTTTTTGACAAAGGGCTCACGACCCCACCCCTCCCAGTCTGGTGCAGGTCCACATGACAGTAGTGTTGTCAGTGTATACCTGTGCTAAGCTCCCCTTGCTGGAGGGTAGAAAGGCTTTCAATGCTAGTCAGACGTATGAAGCTCCAGTATGTTTATGTGGAGTCTGGATTCCGCAGGAGACCAGAGGCCTGTGATCTCCATCTCTCTCAGATGGTCACGCCATCCCAGGAGTGACACATCTGTCACTACTTTCAGACTGTAGCAGCTGGATGCGGAAGGGAGAGGGGTCTGCTGCTGGCCCAATTGTGGTTCGTTAACGAACACTGCAGATCTTTTACAGAGCCCTGCGAGATCTGGACAATGTTGGAGAGACTTACTTGATACTGTGTCCACTGGAGCTTCAGGTCCCACTGCAGAGCCTGCATATGCCAAAGGGCATGTGTAGCAATCAGGATGCAGGGGGCCATGAGGCCCTGCAGCCTCAGAGCCAGTCTCACAGAAACCCACGATAGAAGCTGAAACAACAGTATTATAGCCTCGACTTCCAGGACTCGCCATTCGGAGGATAAGCCCAAAACTGCACGGTCTCCAGAACAGCTCTGATGAAATAGAATGTCTGACAAGGGGTGAGATATGACTCGCCATGTTGACAGTGATCCCCAGTGAGTGTAGGTGGTCAGCCATAGTCTGGAGGTGGGAAACGGCTGCCTTGGACGAGTCTGCCTTCAATAGCCAGTCATCGAGATAGGGGAATAATGCCACCCCGGATCTCAGCAGATGAGCTGCAACCACCGGCATCACCCTGATGAAAACCAGAGGGGCACTGGTAAGGCCAAAGGGTTGCATAGCAAACTGAAAGTGCTTGTAACCTACCATAAACCACAGATAACATCTGTGGGCAGGCAGGACAGGGAAGTGGAAATAAGCATCCTGCAAGTCCAACGACAACATCCAGTCTCCTGGGTCCAAGGTAGACAGGACTTGTGTGGGCATGAGCATTCTGAATTTCCTCTTTTTCAGGAAGCAACTGAGAGGGTGCACGCCTAGGATAGGACAAAGGCCTCTGTTCTTCTTAAGCAAAAGAAAGTAGCAGGTATAACAACTGTGACCCAATTCTGATGCTGACACCCACTATATGGCTCCCTTGGCCAAGAGAGCAGTAATTTCATGCTGGAGTAAGGAGAGATGGTCCTCTGTCAGCCTGTCATTAGTCGGTTACACGGGTGGAGTAGTCACAAATGGGAGGTAGTAGTCCCTCCGGGCAATCTGGAGAACCCAGGGGTCTGATGTTATTGATCTCCAGAGGTGCAGGTAATGGGGTATCCTGCAACCCACTGGTTACCCATGATGGTCAGATGGCAAAATAAAAAGGGTTGGATGCTGCGGCTGCCAGGGTGGTGGTGGACTGGGATGACCTCTGCCAGACTGACCCAAATGGTCTGTAGGTGTCAAGCAGGGGCTGGGAACCATGTGGGCCATGGTGGCTGGGCGGGTAGAGACGACACAACTGGAAGCCCTTTCCGTGGCCACAAAAGGAGCGAGGGGCGGACTGGGGTTGACGGGGCCATGGAAAGGCCCAAGATCCTGTCTGTACCTCTACAGTCCAAGAAGCACTTCAGCACTGAGTTTGATTTGTCTCTGAAGAAATGGGAGCCATCAAAGGGCATGTCCACAAGCAGAGCTTGTACATCCCTTGAAAACCTAGTTCTCATTAGCCAGGCGTGGCATTGTAAGGCCACCGACGAAAAAAACATTCTGCCTAGCGAGTCGGTTGTGTTCTGGCCACATCTGATTGTGAACTTAGCTGTGTCTCTCCCATCAGCCACAGCTTGGGAGAGTATGGCTTGGACCTTTCTCTGGGACCATAGGCAGCACCTCTGTAAATTAATCCCTAAAGGAACGTGAGCAACAGCCCTAAAGGCATGCAGTGTTTACAGACTGCAATGCCAGGCTGGTGGATGAAACATTTTCTTACCCAAGATGTCCAGCCTCTTGGATTCCCTATCCAGTGGTGCAGTATGGAATGCGCCAGGATTTAGATAGGAAATGGAGGCTTTGACCTCCAAGCTCTTCAGGGTGGGGTGTGAGGAGAGGAAAGAGGGGTCCCTTGGGGAGGGCTGATGGCAATGGCAGCAGGCAACTGTTCTGTCCACAGGAGTCCCAAGCATGAGTTTGCATCAGTCCATATTCGGGTCTAGAGGCTGGTATTCTACCAAGTTCTAGCCCATAAGAAAAGGGCTCGGGCTCTGACATGGAGGGAATGGTTCCAGTTTCACTGAAGTCAGGTGACACCCCTCCTTCTCTGTGTCAGAGTTGGAAATCAGAATGGGGTCAGACCCACCAGAGTCTCTCGGCAGTGTCGACAGTGGGACAGGCACCAGGAAAGGTTGAGGTGGTACGACAGGCACCGGTCCAGATCCATCTGTAGATCCAAGGGACCCGACTGGCACAGAGGGTGAACCTGCAAGTGGTGAACCAGTAAGTGCCCTCCTTAGCACGCAGGGCCCGAAAGTGCTCCTGTGGAGACAGGTCGCCAAAATGTGAGGTGCATGGCCTCATAGAATTCATGGGAGTTGGGCGGGGGTTGCTCCGGGAAACTCGGGGAGGCACAGAGACGGCCCAGGATCAACCATGGCGCCAGGCCTTGAACGACAACAGCCCCTCGTCGGATGACTTTGAAAGATTGGGTTAAGTCAAAGACTTATTGCTCTTTTTCTTTTTGTGGGACAACTTAATTTGCGACTAATAATTTACCTTATGCTCATTACAACCAGTTTGGGACAATGGTAATGACTTAGTGATATTCTCATTTACTGTACAAGTTAGTATCAGTTTGTTCATTGATAACATCACAATATTCAATAACTATAAAAGGGAACACAAGAGGACTTTTGAAAAGATTAGGATGATTAGGAATGATTGTTGTTATATATGGATAGAGACTCTAACCTAACTGCACAAAAGAACATTATAAAAACGTTTTATCTATATACGCAGCTAGTACAAGAAAAAAGCAGTACAATGAGACTTGGACTAATACGTTGCCAGTAACAATACTGAAACTCGGCAATAGTAACTATGTAATAATGCTTCGAAGAGTAGTTTTTTTTTTTTTTTTTTTAGAACTTCTGAGCGGTTTGTACGCACCTAGATCAGTATCATTACAGGAATTCCTTAATTTCTGCTCAAAGTGTCTCAACTAATCGAAGGTTCCTTAGGCTACCTACATACTACTTGTTAAGACTATTATTATATTGCATCACATCCTTTGCTAAGAACTGAACCTTTAAAAGGGCAGAATTAAAGATAGATAGGGCATCATTTACAGAACTGGGTTTAACTGAGTTATCGTGACAAATTTAGAGTATTTGTTACTTTAGTGACATTATATCTCTTCCAATTACGTATCAGTAAAGTGACTGCTAACTTGACATTTGATGTGGGTGTGTTCTTTTCCTAAGAAAAGGAGACCAGGTAATGATCAGTCCAAGGAAGCTACTGAACCTTGATAATGGAGACTGAAATATTTAGCATCCAAATGTGATCTGAAGTATGTCCTTTATTGTGAGTAGGAAACTGTACAAACCGAGTGGCCCCAAAAAATTCATTGTTTAAGAGAAATGTTAAGCAGCCAAGTCTAAACAACTGTTAATATGTATGTTGAACTAACATAGGATAAAAAGGTTTGGGTATTCTAACAGTGCTTATTCTATTTTGTTCAATAAGCAAGTAACAACTTATGGCAGTTGACAGGGTGATAAATGAGCATAAGACAGGGAGCACAGTACAAAGCACTTGCAACAATTCTAATGAGTCTGCAAGTTAAAGAGAAATTAAGCTGTTCTCTATAAATCACTGCATCCCCACCTCCTACTTGAGCAGTTTTGTTAAAATAGATAACTTTATTTTCAAATAGGGTAGAGAGCTCTTAATCAGGCACGGAGGTATTGTCTATCTAAATTTTTGTAATTAAAAAGTAAGCCTCTAGAAACAGCTTGAACATTTTTTCTGGGTGCCATGAGAGAGAACGAACATTAAGAAGGGCAACCTTTCAAGTAAATTAATCTGCAGAATAAGGTGAAATATTGGTTAAAATATTACCTCTAGTAGTCTTATCAGTATGAAATCCATTACAGAAGTGAGATGGTGACCTTATACTTTGTAATAAGACCCAGATTACTGATTTGTGAGGAAACTGTAAATGTGTTGGAAAAGGTATTTAAGAAGAGATGATGAATAAACAAGCCTACCTGCATTATTAGGAGGCACATCGAAGCAAACGTGGAACTGGGTGAAAAAGGACAGCTTTTCCAACCAGAGGAGCAGACTTAATGCAGACACAATTGCCTTGGTACAGCAAAGGATGCTAAATAGGGAAAAGTTGGTTTGCACATGCTCTCAAACAAAAGACAGAGATACAACGGAAGCCCAACAAAATGGCTGCTCGGGTTGAAACGGAGGGGCGCATTTACATAAAATGGCAGAAAATAATAAAAGGTTCCCCCAAGTATAGGGCTCTATCTGCAAAAACACAAACTGTAGCAGACCAAAGACTTCCTGAAGTGGAAAAAGGAAAGTGCCTAAAATAAGAAGCAGGATAGATCTAAAGATATCTCTGAAATATAGGAGAAAGTAAAGTTAAAATACAGATCAGCGATATTAAGAGGGAGGATTGAAAATAGAATTAAAAAACTGCAACACAAAAACGAATTAATAAATAGAAGTAAAAAGTCAACAGCAAAAATCATCAGGGTAAGTGCACAATAGCATTCATTTCACAGCCTCCAACAGTGCAGACAATTAAAAGGAATATCGGTTAGTGTAGAATTCAGTGGAGGCCATCTGAGCTTCTATACAGCTCATTTTCCGAGTCTCTCTTTCTTGACTACATTGCACTTTTCAATTAATCTATACAGTGCTCTGCTTGGCCTCTTACCCTTCTTATACCTTCTTGTAACTGCATATTTTCCAAAAAGCATCACAGCCCTATCCACTTGCTCTTTGTATTCTAGCAATGAGGATTCACTTGCGGACACGTTGGATGTTATGTCAAGACAGGAGTCTAGCATTATGCAGTAACCTTTTATTAGCTCCTACTGAGAAGCACCACTTTAGAAGCTCCAAAATAGAAAAAACTATGAAGCCATAACAAAATAGAACCATAACAACATATAAAAGTCCCATGCACGGTCTTCTCTTCCTATTTTGTTTTGTGTTTTTATGTGTAATGATACTGATAAGATATATAGATGTTTGATGGAGTGAACATTTGATTTCAGTAGTTATTTACCCAATTTTCGGGTACATAGTAAGTTTAGGTTTATTTTATTTATATTTGTAAAAATGTTGATTTGAAATAGAACTCCTTCAAGTACAAATGTTGGTAAATTCAATATAAAGAGTGCCTTTTGGTATAATTTAGGCAACAATTTAATTCTTATTGAAATTTTTTTATGATAATTGAAGTAATACAGTTAGCGAAAGTTAAATATTACCGTTGCAATTTGAAAACTAAGTCTGGCCACGCGCTGGGTCGTTCTTCTATCTTGTGCACAGTCACTACGGTGCATATTCACTCTTGCGCGAACTCTGTTGTGGTTTGAGAACTATTAATCAATTGAAAAAAAAGGTTTGGGCACGTTTTTAAGAGCTTGAGACGTGCAAGGTTTACGCTTGTTTTTAAACGAAAACAGACCACAAAAACAACGTAAGAGACGTGTGGATGTGTAGCCTAGGCAATGTGTGTCGCAAGCTGGTCTCAGTCAGTTAACGACAGCTGACAATCAGCTGTGAGGAAATAGTTATGGCACAAGCAATTTAGAATTTTAAATAAGATTCAACAGATCTGAATAATATAAAATAGAAAAAATATATATGTATATATATATGGAAAATGTCACTTACCCAGAGTACATCTGTTCGTGGCATTAGTCGCTGCAGATTCACATGCTGTGCACATCCCGCCATCTGGTGTTGGGCTCGGAGTGTTACAAGTTGTTTTTCTTCGAAGAAGTCTTTTCGAGTCACGAGACCGAGGGACTCCTCCCATTTCGACTCCATTGCGCATGGGCGTCGACTCCATCTTAGATTGTTTTCCCCGCAGAGGGTGAGGTAGGAGTTGTGTATGCTAGTAATAGTGCCCATGCAATGGAGTGAATGCGTATGTACATAATGAAGTTTCAAGTAATATATTTACAAATATACAAATGTTTAAGATCTACTTCTAAACGGCTACAGGCTCCCGGGGAGGCTGGTGGGCGCATGTGAATCTGCAGCGACTAATGCCACGAACAGATGTACACTGGGTAAGTGACATTTTCCGTTCGATGGCATGTGTAGCTGCAGATACACATGCTGTGCATAGACTAATAAGCAGTTATCTCCCCAAAAAGCGGTGGTTCAGCCTGTAGGAGTTGAAGTAGTTTGAAATAATATTCTTAGTACAGCTTGACCTACTGTTGCCTGTTGTGCAGTTAACACATCTACACAGTAGTGCTTGGTAAATGTATGAGGCGTAGACCATGTTGCTGCCTTACATATTTCGTTCATTGGAATATTTCCCAGAAAGGCCATGGTAGCACCTTTCTTTCTGGTTGAGTGTGCCTTTGGTGTAATAGGTAGTTCTCTTTTAGCTTTAAGATAGCAGGTTTGAATGCACTTAACTATCCATCTAGCAATGCCTTGTTTTGAAATAGGATTTCCTGTATGAGGTTTTTGAAAGGCGATAAATAGTTGTTTTGTCTTTCGAATTAGTTTTGTTCTGTCAATGTAGTACATTAGTGCTCTTTTGATGTCTAATGTATGTAGTGCTCTTTCAGCTACAGAATCTGGCTGTGGGAAGAACACTGGTAATTCTACCGTTTGATTCAAGTGGAACGGTGAGATTACTTTTGGTAAAAATTTAGGATTGGTCCGTAGAACAACTTTATTTTTGTGTATTTGAATAAATGGTTCTTGAATGGTAAATGCTTGAATCTCACTCACTCTTCTTAGAGATGTGATGGCAATTAGAAATGCAACTTTCCACGTTAAGTATTGCATTTCACAAGAGTGCATGGGCTCAAAAGGTGGACCCATGAGTCGTGTTAAGACAATGTTGAGGTTCCATGAAGGAACTGGTGGTGTTCTTGGTGGTATAATTCTCTTTAGGCCTTCCATAAACGCTTTTATGACTGGTATCCTAAATAATGAAGTTGAGTGCATAATTTGCAGGTAAGCTGAAATTGCCGTAAGATGTATTTTAATGGAAGAGAAAGCTAGTTTAGATTTCTGCAAATGTGGTAAGTATCCTACTATCTCTTTTGCAGATGCGTGTAAAGGTTGAATTTGATTATTATGGCAGTAATAAACAAATCTTTTCCACTTATTTGCATAGCAGTGTCTAGTGGTAGGTTTTCTAGCCGGTTTTATGACTTCCATACATTCCTGTGTGAGGTCTAAGTGCCCGAATTCTAGGATTTCAGGAGCCAAATTGCTAGATTCAGCGATGCTGGATTTGGATGTCTGATCTGTTGTTTGTGTTGTGTTAACAGATCTGGTCTGTTTGGCAGTTTGATATGAGGTACTACTGAAAGGTCTAGTAGTGTTGTGTACCAAGGTTGCCTTGCCCATGTTGGTGCTATTAGTATGAGTTTGTTTTGGCTCAACTTGTTTACTAGATATGGAAGAAGTGGGAGAGGGGGAAAAGCGTACGCAAATATCCCTGACCAGTTCATCCATAGTGCATTGCCCTGAGACTGATGTTGTGGGTACCTGGATGCGAAGTTTTGGCATTTTGAGTTTTCTTTTGTTGCAAATAGATCTATTTGTGGCGTTCCCCACATTTTGAAGTAAGTGTTCAGTATTTGGGGGTGAATTTCCCATTCGTGGATCTATTGGTGATCCCGAGAGAGATTGTCTGCTAACTGATTCTGAATCCCTGGAATAAATTGTGCTATTAGGCGAATGTGGTTGTGAATCGCCCAATGCCATATTTTTTGTGTTAGGAGACACAACTGTGTTGAGTGTGTTCCTCCCCGTTTGTTCAGGTAATACATTGTTGTCATGTTGTCTTTTTTGACAAGAGTGTATTTGTGGGTTATTATGGGTTGAATGCTTTCAGAGCTAGAAACACCGCTAACAGTTCTAAGTGGTTTATATGAAACTGTTTTTGCTGAATGTCCCATTGTCCTTGGATGCTGTGCTGATTGAGGTGTGCTCCCCACCTTGTCATGGATGCATCTGTCGTTATTACGCATTGTGGCACTGGGTCTTGAAAAGGCCACCCTTGGTTTAAATTTATACTGTTCAACCATTGAAGCGAGATGTATGTTTGGCGGTCTATGAACACCAGATCTAGAAGTTGACCCTGTGCTTGTGACCACTGTGATGCTAGGCACTGTTGTAAGGGCCGCATGTGCAACCTTGCGTTGGGGACAATGGCTATGCATGAGGACATCATGCCTAGGAGTTTCATTACTAATTTGACCTGTATCTTCTGGTTTGGATACATGGCTTGTATTACATTTTGGAATGTTTGGACTCTTTGTGGACTTGGAGTGGCAATCCCTTTTACTGTGTTGATTGTTGCTCCTAGGTATTGCTGTGTTTGACACAGCAGAAGGTGTGACTTTGAGTAATTGATTGAGAAACCTAGTTTGTGTAGGGTTTCTATGACATAATTTGTGTGTCGTGAACACTGTTTTTGCGTGTTGATTTTGATTAACCAATCGTCTAGGTACGGGAACACATGTATTTGCTGCCTTCTGATATGTGCAGCTATTACTGCTAGACATTTTGTAAAAACTCTTGGCGCAGTTGTTATTCCGAATGGCAACACTTTGAATTGGTAATGTATCCCTTGGAATACAAACCTTAGGTACTTTCTGCGTGAAGGATGTATTGGTATATGGAAATATGCATCCTTTAGATCCAGTGTTGTCATGTAGTCTTGTTGTTTGAGCAGTGGGATTACTTCTTGTAATGTAACCATGTGAAAGTGGTCTGATTTGATGTATGTATTTAATATTCTGAGATCTAGTATAGGTCTTAGAGTTTTGTCTTTTTTGGGTATTAGAAAGTACAGTGAGTAAACTCCTGTGTTTAGTTCTTGTTTTGGTACTAATTCTATTGCCTCTTTTTGGAGCAATGCTTGAACTTCTAATCCTAGAAGATTTATATGTTGTTTCGACATACTGTGTGTTTTCGGTGGGATTGTCGGAGGGAATTCTCGAAATTCTATGCAATAACCATACTGGATAATTGCTAGTACCCAAGTATCTGTTGTTATCTCCTCCCAATGTTTGTAAAATTTGCTTAATCTTCCCCCCACAGGTGTTATGTGATGGGGATGGGTGACTTGCGAGTCACTGCTTATTTTGAGGACTTTTGGGGCTTTGGAATTTTCCTCTACCTCTTTGGAATTGTCCCCCTCTATATTGCCCCCGAAAACTTCCCCGCTGATATTGGCTTTGGTAAGTGGGCCTTGTTTGTGATGTTGTGGTTTCTGCAGATTGTCCTCGAAACCCTCCCCTAAAAGGTGTTTTGCGAAAGGTGCCTCTGCTCTGCGGGGAGTAGAGTGCGCCCATGGCTTTTGCCGTATCAGTGTCCTTCTTGAGTTTCTCAATAGCAGTGTCGACTTCCGGCCCAAACAACTGCTGTTCATTAAATGGCATATTTAGCACGGCTTGTTGAATTTCTGGCTTGAAACCGGACGTGCGGAGCCATGCGTGCCTTCTTATTGTTATTGCAGTATTTACTGTCCTTGCAGCCGTATCTGCTGCATCCATTGAAGACCGTATCTGATTATTAGAGATACTTTGTCCTTCTTCCACCACTTGTTGTGCTCTTTTTTGGAACTCCTTGGGTAAGTGTTCTATCAAATGTTGCATCTCATCCCAGTGAGCTCTGTCATATCTTGCCAAAAGCGCTTGTGAATTGGCAATGCGCCATTGGTTTGCTGCTTGTGCTGCAACCCTTTTGCCCGCAGCATCAAATTTGCGACTCTCTTTGTCTGGAGGTGGTGCGTCTCCCGAGGTATGAGAGTTTGCTCTCTTACGAGCTGCCCCGACAACTACTGAGTCTGGAGTTAACTGCGTTGTAATATAAACAGGATCTGTTGGCGGTGGCTTGTATTTTTTCTCCACTCTTGGAGTTATGGCTCGGCCTTTAACAGGATCTTGAAAGATTTGTTTTGAATGTTTTAGCATTTCTGGGAGCATAGGTAGTCTTTGGTAAAGGCTATGAGTGGAGGTTAGCGTGTTAAACAAGAAGTCATCCTCAATTGGTTCTGAATGCAAGGTGACGTTATGGAAAGCAGCTGCCCTTGCGATCACCTGTGTGTAAGATGTACTGTCCTCAGGAGGGGACGGCCTGGTAGGGTACGAGTCTGGGCTGTTGTCCGATACTGGAGCATCGTAAAGGTCCCATGCATCGGGATCATCTTGACTCATGGCAGTATGAGTCGGGGAGTGAATCAGTGGAGGAGTTGCTACTGGTGATGTGTGCACTGATGGTGGTGGAGAAGGTGGTGGAGTTGTTTTCTTTGCCACCTTTGCCTGTGGCTCCTTGTCCTTTTCGTGAAAGGCAAGTTTTCTTTTTATTTTAATTGGAGGAAGAGTGGTTATCTTCCCTGTGTCTTGATGAATGTGGAGCCTCCTTTGAGTATAGTCTGGCTCTACAGCTTGAAGTTCCTCTCCAAATCTATGTTTTTTCATTTGGGAGGCCAATCCTTGTTCCTCTGTATAGGAACCTGTTTTCTGCTCCGAGGCTGGATGTTTCGGAACCGAAACTTTTTCGGAGGTTTTTTTAGGCTCCGAAGAAACCTTTGTCATTTTCGGCGTGGTGGTGTCTCGATGGCGAATTTGTTCGGTGCCGCTGTGACGGTGCCGAAATTTCTCAGAGCCGATGTCTCGGGTCCAAGGTTGCTGTGTGGCGGTATCTCGACCGGAGTCGGATGACTTCGACACCAGCGTGCCCTTTTTCGGTGCCTTGGCTCGGTCACCGCTTGTTTGGGTTAAGCCATGGCCTGTTGGCTGTGGCGTCCCCTGGGCTTTTGTTGACTTCTCGTGAGTCTTATGTTTCGACGTCTTACTCACGGTTTTCGGCGTTTCTTCGGCCTCGAGCTCTTCCGAGTCTGACTCTTGGATAGAGAAAGCTTCCTCTTCTTCCTCGAAACGCTCTTGTTCTGTCGGCGTCGACGCCATCTGCAGTCTTCTGGCTCTTCGGTCTCTTAACGTCTTTCTGGACCGAAACGCTCGACAGGCCTCACAAGTATCTTCCTTGTGCTCTGGGGACAAGCACAAGTTACAGACCAGCTGCTGATCCGTATACGGATACTTGTTATGGCATTTTGGACAGAAGCGGAATGGGGTCCGTTCCATCAGCCTTGAATTCACACGTGGCCGGGCCGACCAGGCCCCGACGGGGATCGAAAAAACCCCGAAGGGCCACCGGAACTCTTCTAAATTCGGTGTCGATCTGTTGTAACTAACCCGATACCGAACGCAAACAATACCGACGTTTTTTTCCGAGATTCTAACTAACTTTCCGACCCGAAACACGGAGCGAAAAGGAACACGTCCGAACCCGATGGCGGAAAAAAAACAATCTAAGATGGAGTCGACGCCCATGCGCAATGGAGTCGAAATGGGAGGAGTCCCTCGGTCTCGTGACTCGAAAAGACTTCTTCGAAGAAAAACAACTTGTAACACTCCGAGCCCAACACCAGATGGCGGGATGTGCACAGCATGTGTATCTGCAGCTACACATGCCATCGAACATATATATATATCAATCAATAACAGTTAGATAAGTTAGTTGATTAATGTTTGTATAGGATTATATTTAGAAAATGTATTACATAAGAACTGGAATAATTGGAGAAATTACTGATGAAAATATGATATCATCTCAGGAAGTACAGGAGGACGTTATTAAGAGACTGATGAACAAAGAAATAGAAGATACAGTTCATGAAATCTTTAAGAAAATAGTAAAGGGAGGTAAGAGGAAAGGCAAAGGAGACGGAGATAATGAATAGAGGACCAGGAGGAACATGTTTAAAGAAAAGAAAACATAGAAATGACAAAGAAGTGACAAATGAGAAGGACGAAGTCTCTCATGACTTACAAAAAGTTGTTCAAAGCGGCACACATGAAAGGCAGGTACACCCTGCAAAGGAGATGGGATATCGGCCTAATTGGACAGAGCAGGATACTGATGTGATTTGGATGACGACGTCCTAGATTTAGGATATGATGATGGCTTAGATGAATTCTCAGGAATTGAGAGTTCAAATAAGAACATAAAAAAAAGGTTAAAGAGCCTTTGGGGAAGTTTGTTCAATCCAAGTGAAATTAGACACCCACGCAGTTCTGAATTGTGGCCAATGAATCAGGTGGTTGAATATATAAAACACTGGATAAGGAGGACATTAGAAAGAGACAAAATAAATTTGATGAGAGCAGAGTGTTCACACCCAGTAATCAAGGAAAAGGAGACTATAACTTCTAATTTGGACACAGATATGATCCCACATTTGTTTAAATTGGGTCATGTCACAAGAAAAGGATTGGAAAGATCCTTAAAACAATGCAAAGACAAACTGCTTGATATTTTGGGTCCAATAGAAAGGTTTTTTTAGATGGTGGAAGAATCTTACCTTAATAGAACAGATTTGGATATTAATTTACTGAGGGGCTGGAACCAGAGAGCAATTTGTTTTCTATGTAAAGCCAATGCAAGCCTATTTGCAAGACGACCTAAAGCAGTACTGTTAAGAATCAATACTAAGTTAGGAGACTTTGGTAAAAAGGAGACAAGTAAGGAGTCAAAATGACTTATTTGGCGAAGGATTAGTACAATCTTTGGGAAAACATGTTCACACATTTACTCCCTTAGATAAGGCGCATACTTCTATGCGAAAGGTATTCAGAGATTGTAACTTATATGGCAGGATGGGAAGAAGGGGCCAGTCTTTCAGCTGTACATATTACCAAGGCCCATATGGACAGGGAAACCATTATGGACAAGGAAAAGGATGCTACAGAGGAAATACATTCCTCCAATATCTTTTATCCTCAAGGAGAGAGAGGTGGTAGGAGCAAACTCGAGGCAGATCTCGGGGGTCTCATGCCAGAACACGTTTAGGACAAGGGGAGTATGAAGAGTAGTATTGGTTTTATCCAGGAAAATACAGGAGGGAGTCAAACAATTTCATTCAAGAATGGGAGACAATAACAAAAGATGCATGGGTTTTACAAGCAATAAAAGGTTATGTTACAGAAGTGCAAACAGAACCTGTTCAGATGAAAGAACCAAGGGAGATATGTTGGGAAGAAATTATAAAGAAAATATGACAAAGGAAATTTGTGGAATGTTGAAAAAAAGTAGGTGGACGAATTCAGAAAGGGTTTGTCAGTACTCTATTTGTAGTGGAAAAAAGGGCAAAGGTTGGAGGCCATTGATAAACGCGAGAACTACTTTTTTGTAGTGTATAGGCCCTTCAAGATTGAGGAATCCATCTTTTAAGTGATACTCCATTAGACAAGTATTGGATGGCAAAGATAGATTTGAAGGATGCTTTTATTTCCAATACCAATTGCAGAAGAGGGTCAATGGTATCAATGTTTATTCCAGTTCAAGTGCCTTCCATTTGATCTTTCTTTAGCACATAGGTGTTTTTTTAAAGTATTAAGGCCAGTAGCAGGTTATCTCAGAGAAAGAGTAATAATAATAATATATTTAGACGATATTATGTTGATGAATCAGGATGTGCAAGGTCTGAAGGATCATATATATATGTATATGACCCAGACCACTTTGGAGCAGGGGTGTGGAATTCCTATAGCCCGACGCCCAGGAGATATTGTTTGGGCTCAAAGACAACTCGTTTTCATACTTTTTTTGTCCTTGGGACAAGTAGTCCAAACCCCCAACAGCACAAACCCTTTGGCTGCCAGTTTGCAGTACCACATTATGGATCACAGAAGGGCATAGTCTGCAGTAAGGGTAATGTTTATGTCCATATGTTAACATCTTCGCTGCCAGGCCTTTTCCCCTCCTGTGCCGAGCCTTTTTTTGGCTATTTGGGGCAGTTCGCGTTTAGGCCCTCATAACTTTTTCTCCACAAAAGCTACCCACCCCAAATTTGCGTCCTTTTTTTCCAACATCCTAGGGATTCTAGAGGTACCCAGACTTTGTGGGTTCCCCTGAAGGAGACCAAGAAATTAGCCAAAATACAGCAAAAATGTCATTTAAAAAAAAAAAAAATGGAAAAAAGGGCTGCAGAAGAAAGGCTTGTGGTTTCTCCCCTGAAAATGGCATCAACAAAGGGTATGCGGTGCTAAAATCACCATCTTCCCAGCTTTCAGGAACAGGTAGACTTGAATCACAAAACCCCATTTTCATACACAATTTTGGCATTTTACTGGGACATACCCCATTTTTACTATTTTTTGTGCTTTCAGCCTCCTTCCAGCTAGTGACCGAAATGGGTATGAAACCAATGCTGGATCCCAGAAAGCTAAACATTTCTGAAAAGTAGACAATATTCTGAGTTCAGCAAGGGATAATTTGTGTAGATCCTACAAGGGTTTCCTACAGAAAATAACAGCTGAAATTAAAAAAATACTGAAATTGAGGTGAAAAAAACAGCCATTTTTCTCCAAGTTTTACTCTAACTTTTTCCTGCGATGTCAGATTTTTTAAAGCAATATACCGTTACATCAGCTGGACTCTTCTGATTGCGGGGATACATAGGGCTTGTAGGTTCATCAAGAACCCTAGGTACCCAGAGCCAATAAATGAGCTGCACCTTGCAATGGGTTTTCATTATATACCGGGTATACAGCAATTCATTTGCTGAAATATAAAAAGTGAAAAATAGGTATCAAGAAAACCTTTGTATTTCCAAAATGGCCACAAGATAAGGTGTTGAGAAGCAGTGGTTATTTGCACATCTATGAATTCTGGGGTCTCCATACTAGCATGTGAATTACAGGGCATTTCTCAAATAGATGTCTTTTTTACACACTGTCTTACATTTGGAAGGAAAAAATGGAGAGAAAGACAAGGGGCAATAACACTTGTTTTGCTATTCTGTGTTCCCCCAAGTCTCCCGATAAAAATGGTACCACACTTGCGTGGGTAGGCCTAGCGCCCGAGACAGGAAACACAAAATGGACACATCACATTTTCAGAAAGAAAACAGAGCTGTCTTTTACAAAGTGCCTTGTCAAAATGGGGTGACTTGTGGGGCTCTGACCAGGTTCTGTTACCCAGAATCCTTTGCAAACCTCAAAATTTGGCCCAAAAAAACGTTTTCCTCACATTTCGGTGACAGAAAGTTCTGGAATCTGAGGAGAGCCATAAATTTCCTTCCACCCAGCGTTCCCCGAAGTCTCCCGATAAAAATGGTACCTCACTTGTGTGGGTAGGCCTAGCGCCCGCAACAGGATATGCCCCAAAACACAATGTGAACACATCACATTTTCCCAAAGAAAACAGAACTGTTTTTTGCAAAGTGCCTAGCTGTGGATTTTGGCCTCTGGCTCAGACGGCACCTAGGAAAACCTACCAAACCTGTGCATTTTTTAAAACTACACACCTAGGGGAATCCAAGATGGGGTGACTTATGGAGCTCTCACAGGTTCTGTTACCCAGAATCCTTTGCAAACCTCACAATTTGGCCCAAAAAGCACTTTTTCCTCACATTTCGGCGACAGAAAGTTCTAGAATCTGAGAGGAGCCACAAATTCCCTTCCACCCAGCGTTCCCCCAAGTCTCCCGATAAAAATGGTACCTCACTTGTGTAGGTGGGCCAAGTGCTTGTGACAGGGAAGAGCCAAAAACATGTCGAAATTGAGGGGGAACCAAAGCGGGTCCAAAAGGGCAGTTTGAGAAAGAAAAAAAAATTTAGGCTGACAAGTGCAGCAGAATTTTTATCAATATAGAGGAGACAATACTGGGTGGTAGGAATTTTGTGGATTCCTGCAGATTCCGGAAGGTTCCATCACAAAGATGTGGAAAAAATGTGTGATTTCCAGCAAAGTTGGAGGTTTGCAGGGCATTGTGGGTAAGAAAATGGTGCGGGTGCCTGTGAAGCACACCACCCTGGAATCACCTAGATGTCTAGTTTTCAGATGTGTCTAGGTCTTGTGGATTTTTCTACATGGCAGCGTCCCAAAGTCGATAAAGTGCAGCCCTCACCATTCCAAGTGGGACGATTTTGAGAGTTAGCCAAGCTCTCATGGCCCAAATGTAAAATGAAAACCCAAAATAATCAAATGTCCTCTTGCTTGCCGTGGGATAAGATGTTTTAGTGTGCGGGGGAGAGCTGAAAGACTGTTACCCCCTTCAGTTGGGGTGGGGGCATAACCAGGCCAATACCGTTGGTAGCCACCACCCCACTTTTTGTTTTTTATTTTTATTCCCTGGCATCTAGTAGACTTTCTGCCCCCCACCCCAGGGTGTGGATCGGGGGTAATTGCCCCATCTGCCCACTGGTGGGCAGAACAACTTTGTCCCCATTTATTTGGGGTAGGGGTATTTTTATTTGGGGTAGGGGTATGGCCATACCCCCACCTTCTTATTTTGAAAAAAAAAATCTTCCCTGGTCTCTGGTGGGCTTTCGGCCTTCCAAAAATAAGCCATATGGCCAACAGTAATGTGCCCCCATGGGCGACCCTTGCCCAAGGCGCTGCCCCCCCCCCCCAAATAAAACACACGCTCACCAATCCCTGGTGCCTGAGTGGTTTCTGCCCCCCCGGGGGCAAATCGGCCTAATAGAAATAGGCCGATCTGCCCCCAAGGGGAGGAGAAATGCCCTAAAATAAAATAACCCCCCCCCAAGGGAGCAACCCTTGCCTAAGGGGTCGCTCCCCTTGCGTGAAATTGGTGCCAAAAAAAAATCCCCGGTGCCTAGTGGTTTCTGCCCCCCTTGGGGGCAGATCGGCCTAATAAAAATAGGCTGATCTACCCCCAAGGGGGGCATAAATGGGCTAAAATAAATTTGCCCCCCCCCCAGGGGAACGACCCTTGCCTAAGGGGTCGCTCCCCTTGCGTGAAATTGACACAAAAAAATAAAGATCCCTGGTGTCTAGTGGTTTCTGCCCCCCTTGGGGGTAGATTGGCCTAATTAAAATAGGCTTCGCAATCCGGCTGCTAAAATGCTCAGAGAGACTTCAAAGGGAAGGAAATTCCTTTTCTTCCCTTTGAAGCCTCTCAGGCCTCCTCCACGTGATCGGAAAAGAAATGCTGAGCATTGCTCTTCCGATCCAGCGCGATGGGGGGAGACCTCTGTGATGGTCAGTGTGCAATTGCACGCTGACGTCACAAGGGGGTTGTGGGGGGGGGAGTCATGGGGGCTGTCGGGGGTGGAAGGAGAAGGGCTTCCCCTTCCATCCCTGCCTTTGGGGGGATGGGAGGGAAGAACACAGAGGGAGCGCTAGCGCTCCCTCTGGGCTCTGTGCCCAGGACGTAATGGTTACGTCCTGGGCACACGAGCACTGTGCCGCAGGACGTAACCATTACATCCGCGGCACAGAAGCAGTTAATGCTGTTTAAACTTAGATACATGGGTTCATTAATGCAAAGCCTTGATTATTAGGGTGAGTACTCTAAGAAAATGTTGTAAGCGCCGACTGGACTGCTAACAGCACTCCCAATATAAAAATGTGAACACACACTTGCAAAGTTTAACAATGTACATTAATGTATAATGTTCCCAGAATGCTCTCTGATTAGATGCAAATATGTGCAGAAAGCTTGAAAGCAAGATTTATGATTCTTCGCTGTCAAAATAAAATGTTCACAAAAAATGCAACTATGAACAGGACGTTTTGCTAAACTACTGTGGAACTGGAGAAGCCATTTCTTTGAAGCATCATTTTGTAAAATGTGTTGATACATGCTAATATTTCCAAATTTATATTCATAATAGAAAAATCAATGTAACCAGTTTCAGCAAGTTTATGGGCAACATGAAAATCAAAAAGCACTGGCAAAGTCAATAGGTCCGACATTGGTGGTATGTCTTTTGTTTTTGTAAATGCATATCTTTTTTTGACATGGTTTTTATAAAACGTTATTGCTGTTGGACCATCATAACAAACACTGGCAAAAAAAATGTTGTCCTCAAAAAGCACATATGGTCACAGTGGATCATGGCACGAACAAAACTACTATGTGCCAATATGCTCCTTGTGGAAGAGCAGAATGCTGCTGCTTACAGTGAAGCCAGCCATTAAATAGAGAGCTAGAATTTTATTAAAAACAAAAAAGTTCTAGGATAACCAATGAGGGGCACAATTCTTAAAGAAAATCACAAAGTGCACCCATGGTGTATATCCTTAAATTTGTGCAGATTTATGACTTTCATGAACTCACAAGAATTTACAGAAGTAGGCCAGGAAATTGTACTCCTAGAAAAGATTGTAAACTCCATTTTAGCATGAGAAAATATGCATGTGTGTCTCTGTTGAGCATCTAAATGTTCAGTTTCCCTTTAGCCACTTTTTTCTAAAACTGGAAGACGTTTTACTTCTGCCCTTGCTAGGAGTACATTTCCAACCTTTCTAAGTATGTACAAAGGTTAGAGAAGAGATGATGAAAACCCTTAAAACATGCAAGTTAGTGGGTTTGCACAGACTCAGAAAGGCTTTATGACTCTGGAACTATTGCTTGACCCTATCTCCATTTCCAGTATTTAGATCTACTGAAAGGTGGCAAAATAAGGTAATAACTAGCTTTCAAATTCTACAATAGCACCAGCCCTAGCATAATCAGAGAGGCTATTTTCAAGGCTCTTGTATAATGAGATTGCTGCAATACTTTTTCTAGCCACCCTATGCCACCAAAGGGACAAGTGGGATTTTTTTTACAGAACAAGTAGATTTATGACCCAACCTGTCCCATGGACAAGTAGGTATTTTATAAATGTCCACACTCCTGTTGGAGAGGTTGGGATTTGTAATAAATCACAAGAAATCAATATTTGTGCCATCTGAAAGGATGGAATTTTTGGGTGTTGTACTAAACACTGTCAAGATACAATTAGAGATACCAGAAAGGAAGATAGTTATGATAAGACAAGAGGTAAAAGGATTATTGACAAAGGAAGAAGTGACATTGAGAGAATAGGCGAGAGTTACTGGACTTCTATCATCAAAACAGGCAATATTTCCAAGTCCATTAAATTACAGAGTGTTGCAACGTCTCAAGAGGTCAAGTCTGAGTAGAGGTTTATGGTAAGGAGACAAGGTGAGATTGACACAAGCTGCAATGGTGGCTAGAAAATGTACATGCATGGAATTGCCGAGCACTGTTTGGATCAACCCCAGATTATGTATTAGAAACACATACGAGCAATTTAGGTTGGAAAGCAAGAATGAATACACAGGTAACAGGAGTAAAATGGAGCATGCAAGAGAGAAAATATAATATAAATTGTTTGGAAATTGAAGCAGGAGTGTCAGCGAATCGCAGTTTGAGGAATCAGATCCCGGGTCACACAGTGTAGGAAGTTGGCTCTGTATGCACTATTTCAAAGTAAGGAATAGTATGCACAGAGTCCAAGGGTTCCCCTTAGAGGTAAGATAGTGGCAAAAAGAGATAATACTAATGCTCTATTTTGTGGTAGTGTGGTCGAGCAGTAGGCTTATCCAAGGAGTAGTGTTAAGCATTTGTTGTACATACACACAGGCAATAAATGAGGAACACACACTCAGAGACAAATCCAGCCAATAGGTTTTGTTATAGAAAAATATCTCTTCTTAGTTTATTTTAAGAACCACAGGTTCAAATTCTACATGTAATATCTCATTTGAAAGGTATTGCAGGTAAGTACTTTAGGAACTTTGAATAATTACAGTAGCATATATACTTTTCACATAAAACACCGATAGCTGTTTTAAAAGTGGACACTTAGTGCAATTTTCACAGTTCCTGGGGGAGGTAAAGTATTGTTAGTTTTTGCAGGTAAGTAACCCACCTACAGGGTTCAGATTTGGGTCCAAAGTAGCCCACCGTTGGGGGTTCAGAGCAACCCCAAAGTCACCACACCAGCAGCTCAGGGCCGGTCAGGTGCAGAGTTCAAAGTGGTGCCCAAAACACATAGGCTTCAATGGAGAGAAGGGGGTGCCCCGGTTCCAGTCAGCCAGCAGGTAAGTACCTGCGTCTTTGGAGGGCAGACCAGGGGGGTTTTGTAGGGCACAAAAAGTACACCCTCAGCGGCACTGGGGCAGCCGGGTGCAGTGTAGAAACAAGCGTCGGGTTTCCAATGTAAATCAATGGGAGACCAAGGGGTCTCTTCAGCGATGCAGGCAGGCAAGGGGGGGGGCTCCTCGGGGTAGCCACCACCTGGGCAAGGGAGAGGGCCTCCTGGGGGTCACTCCTGCACTTAAGTTCCGATCCTTCAAGTGCTGGGGGCTGCGGGTGCAGGGTCTTTTCCAGCCGTCGGGATTTTAGAGTCAGGCAGTCGCGGTCAGGGGGAGCCTGGGGATTCCCTCTGCAGGCGTCGCTGTGGGGGCTCAGGGGGGACAGCTTTGGTTACTCACAGTCTCGGAGTCGCCGGAGGGTCCTCCCTGAGGTGTTGTTTCTCCACCAGTCGAGTCGGGGTCGCCGGGTGCAGTGTTGCAAGTCTCACGCTTCTTGCGGGGATTGCAGGGGTCTTTAAATCTTCTCCTCTGTAACAAAGCTGCAGTCTTTTTGGAGCAGGTCCGCTGTCCTCTGGAGTTTCTTGTTCCTCTTGAAGCAGGGCAGTCCTCTGAGGATTCAGGGGTCGCTGGTCCTTGAGAAAGCGTCGCTGGAGCAGGTTTCTTTAGAAGGCAGGAGACAGGCCGGTAGGACTGGGGCCAAAGCAGTTGTTGTCTTCTTTCTTCTTCTGCAGGGGTTTTCAGCTCAGCAGTCCTCTTCTTCTTGTAGTTGCAGGAATCTAAATTCTTAGGTTCAGGGGAGCCCTTAAATACTAAATTTAAGGGCGAGTTTAGGTCTGGGAGGGCAGTAGCCAATGGCTACTGTCTTTTAGGGTGGCTACACCCTCTTTGTGCCTCCTCCCTGAGGGGAGGGGGGCACGTCCCTATTCCTATTGGGGGAATCCTCCATCTGCAAGATGGAGGATTTCTAAAAGTCGAAGTCACCTCAGCTCAGGACACCTTAGGGGCTGTCCTGACTGGCCAGTGACTCCTCCTTGTTTTTCTCATTATCTCTCTTGGACTTGCCGCCAAAAGTGGGGGCTGTGTCCAGGGGGCGGGCATCTCCACTAGCTGGAGTGCCCTGGGGCATTGTAACACGAAGCTTGAGCCTTTGAAGCTCACTGCTAGGTGTTACAGTTCCTGCAGGGGGGAGGTGTGAAGCACCTCCACCCAGAGCAGGCTTTGTTTCTGTCCTCAGAGAGCACAAAGGCTCTCACCGCATGGGGTCAGAAACTCATCTCTCAGCAGCAGGCTGGCAGAGACCAGTCAGTCCTGCACCGAACAATTGGGTAAAATACAGGGGGCATCTCTAAGATGCCCTCTGTGTGCATTTTTTAATAAATCCAACACTGGCATCAGTGTGGGTTTATTATTCTGAGAAGTTTGATACTAAACTTCCCAGTATTCAGTGTAGCCATTATGGAGCTGTGGAGTTCGTTTTTGACAGACTTCCAGACCATATATTCTTATGGCTACCCTGCACTTACAATGTCTAAGGTTTTGCTTAGACACTGTAGGGGCATAGTGCTCATGCACATATGCCCTCACCTGTGGTATAGTGCACCCTGCCTTAGGGCTGTAAGGCCTGCTAGAGGGGTGACTGACCTATGCCACAGGCAGTGTGAGGTTGGAATGGCACCCTGAGGGGAGTGCCATGTCGACTTAGTCATTTTCTCCCCACCAGTACACACAAGCTGGCAAGCAGTGTGTCTGTGCTGAGTGAGGGGTCCCTAGGGTGGCATAAGTCATGCTGCAGCCCTTAGAGACCTTCCCTGGCATCAGGGCCCTTGGTACCAGGGGTACCAGTTACAAGGGACTTACCTGGGTGCCAGGGTTGTGCCAATTGTGGAGACAATGGTACATTTTAGGTGAAAGAACACTGGTGCTGGGGCCTGGTTAGCAGGGTCCCAGCACACTTCTCAGTCAAGTCAGCATCAGTATCAGGCAAAAAAGTGGGGGGTAACTGCAAAAGGGAGCCATTTCTTTACACACAGTCTTACAGAAGATGGACAATATTTCAGCTGTTACTTACATTAACAAGCTGAGGGACAGCAGGTCGAAAAGGCTTGCTGCCTATGGGCCTCCAGTTGTGGTCCTCAGGTCACCACTGTTACCTGGGGCTCCCGGCCACAGCAGAGCTCCACTGATGACGTCGATGGCCCTTCGGCATACAAGGGTGGCCCCTCTCACCAGCGCCACGCTGCCCTCAGCGGCTTCTCAGGGCTGCAGTCCGACTGATCGCATCTGTGGGATTTCGTAAGCCAAAATCTACTCACCTGCAGCCGAAGGTGCGTCTCACACTTTATTTAAGGAGGGCAAGGGGGTACAGGAGTAAGTCGATCCCCAGGAGGAAGGAGGATAATTATGGTGCCAGCGGGAGCAGTCAGAAACGTGGATAGCTGGCCATCTTGCGTGGCCACGTCTCCCACCATTACTAAATGTTAATATGGGGATTACTGGGCCACCTGATCATTCTCCTTAGCAATAACCACAAACAGTGTTCCATTAGATTAGTGCTCTGTACATGGCTACAATATAGTTTATTTAAACATGCCCTCATGTGTGCAAACTTGCATCATAATTAAGTGTTGGTAATATGGTGCATAAATTGAGAATCCTTTACTTTGGCCAAGCAATAGATAACTGATCACCTACACCAGGGAATAGCTGGTAAGTTGTTTTAGGTGTGTGCGAGCTCATTCACACACACACACCATTGCAAAGCTCTTCCAGGATTGAACAGAATATATCTGCACAGTAACCAGTGAAACAGCTTTACTGATCTCACACAGACACCAACAAAGAAAAGACTGAACTAATGATGGCCTTTCCAGACTCACACGAAATGGAGTTCAGACCCAAATGCCCTCTGAGGCCTTCACAATAGTAGTTAGTATTATACAAATGTCAATAGCATAGCATGATTTATTTACCCAGGAGCTAGGCAGCAGGGGAGGAGCAAAAAAAGGACAGACATACTTTGAAGAGATAAATATTATATACATATTACAATGCAATGTGAAGTGAATGATAATTTATTTTTTGTACTACTAACAAAGCCATATTGCTTCGTACAGTGGTTAGTGGAGCACTTAACTTAAAAAGAAAGACTACAAGGTCTATGTAACAGGAAAAGCTAAGGATAGGGGACAAGGTGCCAGCAGTCAAAACTTATTCTGAATGTAGAGTGGTGAGACCAGGTTACCACTGCTTACTTGCTTGTGACACAAGAGTCTCTGGTGGACAAACAAAACAAAACATAAAAAAAAATTAAAAAGTACTCAGTTCTGCCAACTTAGGTTCTTAAGCAGACTGTAATGCTTCTAAAGAAAGCTTTCAGTGTACACAGAACAATCTCAAACCTGGAGAATTTGTCTAACCCTTACCAAACTGGCTTCCGTGGTAGCGATGCGGTTCAGAACCTTCATCATATTCGTGGGAGCCACAGGATTGAAACTGTAAAGGTCCAAAATTAAAGTTACAGAACAATCGATTCAATTTATGTCAGCTATATTGCATGTAATCCACATTCTGATTAGAGAAATATAAATAAATAGAAACATGTTACCTAATACTGGAAATAAACAGCTCTTCCTGCATCTCCTTTGGAAAGAGTAGCCTTTGATTTCTGTCCCCACTGAGACTGTCAGAAATGATAAATACGACAGGACAGCGACCCGTTCGCACAAACCTCCTACAAAAGAGAACATAGGTCAGTCATAATATGTTGCAGTACATCGGATCTAGGAAGCGTATTGAATCAGTGGGAGCTTAAGTGAGTGTATGATAAGAGTGGTCTTAAATCATACCTCAATACTTCATGTAAACTTGGGGGGTCGCGATAAAACTGGTTGGGCATATCCTGCAGAAGAAAAAAAACATGATGATAATCTGGAATTGACATTCATAATAATACTGTTAGGAGAATGCAATCTTTGAATTTAAATACTGTACAAAGAATGTCCCGCTGTGCTTTTCTAAAGCATCACATGAGAAGTTTGTTCCGTTTGTCTCAATGGCTTCAGGAGCAACAACAACCACAGAAAATGGCAACTCCCAGGTTCCTAAAAACGATATAAAGAGCTGCAGCCCTGGAAAAATTATCCATTTCTGCAAATTAGATCTATTTTCAATATCTTATGTCATTAGGATAAAGTTACCTTCATGGTTACTCCATTATGGTAGCCTATTGGATTTTTTCCCACTATCTAAGAGTTGGTGCCCTGCCACCCACAATCCATACACCAATTAGTGCAGGATCAGTGTTGGTAACAAGAAAGAGCCTATCAACTAAAAGTAATGTGGCCACAGTAACCTTGTCCTCCACCTGAAGCCAGGCTGGTTCCCATTCTCAAAGTGTTAGCAGATCCCAGAGCAATAAGAAAATAGTGAAAGCAGAATTGGCCAATTTAGGCCTAGCCAGATAGTTTACAAAGAACTATCGGGCCACATATAGCATTGCATTGTGAGAAAGTCTCAAGAGTATAATTTTGACAGACTACATGTGGGTAGGCGACAGATACCCCACAGATGTACGTGTACCTGGAGAATGCCACAAGAGCTCTGCTGGAGTGTGCACTGCAACTGGGTGCAGGTTTGGCCAAATTCAGGATGTAGCAATGGTTGAGATAGGAGGTAATTCTTTTTGCATATTTGGCCTCAGCAGCTGCTCGCATGTCATCATTGCCCCCAAATGTCATTAAATGCTGATGAGCAAAATTCCGAGCACTAGGGTTAAATCTAGGATGCACATGCTTTTATAATGAGTTCTGTTTTCTACTTTCATCGAGTGAGAAACCCATTGGTCTTCAATACTCTAATAACATTCTTTGCAATGTGTTGCTAATAAATACACTGTTTGGTAATTTCAAAATTCAGAGTGCTTCAATGGTGTAGTCAAGGTCTGACCTGAATTCCCATCAATGTGCCCTTAACATAAGATGGAATGAGACGGGTTACCTTCCTGAGAGAGAAGAACAAAATTAACATACAAAATCAACAAACTGTCACTAGTGTATCTTTAAAGTAGGACCTGAATCCACTACAACGTCTAGGTTTTTAACCTTCTCATTTCTGGTGAAACAACCTGATCTATTTACGGTGGACTCTGAAATGCGCTGTTTATCTTTACGGTGTCTCATGGTGCCTAAAATATTTTTCTGTTTCACTGAGCTAAAATAAATGACAGAGCC
The DNA here is from genome assembly GCF_031143425.1 of Pleurodeles waltl. NCBI lineage: Eukaryota > Metazoa > Chordata > Amphibia > Caudata > Salamandridae > Pleurodeles > Pleurodeles waltl. The sequence goes on along the minus strand of NC_090436.1, from coordinate 439,747,704 downwards.
TTGCAGCTACTGAACTCTTGTTCCGACCCATCTAGAACTATGAGATTCTGGAAGCCGTCTGCACCTTTTCACAATTCTAATCGCCATATATTAATGATGAAGAGGCAGCAGATATAAATATTAAAAAAGACAGGGCATTGGGGGGGACTTTTTGAAGTGGAGTGGAAATTACCTAGGAAGGAGGCAAATTCTCTAATTGCATAAGCCCCTAAACCAGTCATCGAGGAAAACCTGTCAGGAAGAATGGCATAGCCAACTGTATCAAAAGGTTGTGTAGAGATCCAACAGGCCCAAGCTGAGTCTTGGTAACGAGATGGCCTTTGGCAATGTAATTTAAGGCTGTGCCTATACCTGCTTGGACAGAAGCGAAATTGATGGGCATCTAAGAAGTTATATTAATAAGGCCTGTAAGTGTAAAGCAACTGCTTTTTCGGTACACTTACTCAAAATCAGCTTATCTTAGCAATAGGTTAACAACTGCTTCAAACTCTATCAGGCCACTCCCATGAGATCCAAACTTTAGAGATTCAAGACCCAATGTGACAGCACTTTGTATTTCATATAGCGCTTACTACCTCTGGCGAGGCATCAATTTTAAATGGAGATTCCATTCCCAAGCTTATTTTGTAATAGTACGAGTGCCGGAGCCCAAAGCTCTGCTCAATTCCGCGGCCAGTGAAATTAAATGTCAGCACATCGAATACCAAGGCTGCATATTCTTGAATACACTGAATGGCTCTTTAATCCACTCCCAGATATTTCTTGCCACTTCATTTCACTCTTGCAGTTTTTGTTTTCCCCCCTTTATGATTGTTTTCCCCATCTTTCTCTTCTTCAGTCTTGCCACTTTGTTTTTCCATCTCTTGTTCCCAGAAAATGTCTGACACAGAAAAATATGTGCCACTCGCCAAAAGTGAGTGCTGGTGGCCCCATCAGCAACCACCAGCTCAAATTAAGCACTGGAGATTCCCCATCGGCTCACTCATCGATTCGGCCTTCATGAACAAAATGCAGTCTGCCATAAGGAATTCTTTGAAATTAAAATTAGATCAGCTGAACAAGTCACAACTGTTTGGGAGAGATTCAAGGCCTATATCGGGAAATTCACAACAGGTAAACACATAAGGGTGCTGCAATCCATACACACGCAGTAAGGCAGGCTGTAGAAAATATTACTTGAGCTCAAATCTAGATAGGAAGCGTCTCATTATCCAAAGGTACTAAATTAAATAATTAAACCCTCCTGGCCTACAGGGAGATGGCTGAAATAAAGAGCAAACACTTGGAGAGAAGGTGGGGGCGTCTAACTACGGAGAGGAAGAATGCCTTAGCAGGACTTTGTCCTTGATGCTGGGAAAGGCCTACTAGCAAGCAGTTATACACCCAATGAGTTCACCTAGTAGGGAATTAGTTGAGAGAAACAGTGTCTTTCTTCAGAAGTTAAACAGATTATGAAAATCTATATGCCTCTTGATCCAATGTGGAACAACTCCATATTATGCGATACCCCAATGGGATAGCACTTAATTAGTTGAAGGGTGGTACCTTGTTAGTTTTGAAAAATCGACAGTGCAATTTTTGAAAGCTGCAAAGTTATACTATGGAGGAAAAACAAAGGTGGGCAAACAGGTACAGGGCAGCGGCTTAAGGGATCAATCTCCTGGACTTAAGGTGAGCATTGGGCAAGGGTCAGGACCACACCAACAGGTTAAATCGAGCAAAGGGGTACAGAGGTGTAGTACTGCGTCAGCTGCCCAGTGTTTGTCAATGGTGATCAGTCGAGGTGAACCAACAAGTGGGCTCCAATCTTGATATGTCCGGGGACACCTTGGGACCTCTTATCCACAGGCTACGGGCGATGGCTGCAGAGGTGTCTTGAGGAGTCAGGTTTTCTCCAGTGAAGCACTCACGTTTGAGGGGACCTGCATGCAGAGGCTTCAGGTGTCATCTCTGGGAGTCCGCAGTGGGCAAGTCCAAGGTGGGCTTCCACTCAACGGCTGGGGAACCATGTTGGCAGCATTGGTCCACTTCAACTTGGGCTGTGCAGCACAGGTGCAGTGGTGCTTTCAGGTGTTGGGTTTTAGCGGTCCGGAGTCTTCTCAGTAGGTCTTGGGGTGCCTGCAAGATGCAGGAAAGGAGCTTTGCTACTCCACGAGAGTTCCTGGGTTTTTGTTGAAGGCATGCAGTCCTCCCAGGTTTTGGTGGCACCATAGCTTCAGGACGAGATGACTTTGGAGCAATTCGGCAAGAGCAGCAGACAGGCCGGTAGGGCTGAGCCCAGGTCAGGTACTTCTTACTTTGTTTTCACTGCTCTTCAGTGTCGTTCTTCTTAGGTCAGCAGGAATCTGTTTTTCTGGTGGCAGGGGCGCCCCTAAATACTGCATTTAGGGGAGTGCCAATGGGCTACTTACCCTGGGAGTCACTAGACCCTGTATATGACCATTTCCTGTGGTAAATGGGGAAATCCCTGTCCCAAAGTTCCCAAATCTGCCAATACCAAGATGACAGATTTCAAAAGTTGTGTCCACATCAGGCATGCATTGACCTGAGGGGTGGACACTTCTCCCTGAATACTAAATTTACCACCTGTCCAGGTGCCAAATAGACCCTGTGGCAGGAGGGTCGGCAACTCTCCTTTGAGTGTAGCCAGATCTGCATTCTAAGGGTGGTGGGCTTCTTCAGAGCCTCCTGCCTTAGAATGCAGATTCACATGTCATCCTGTTGGGCAGGGTGCACAAGCACCTCTCCCAGAACAGGCTTTATCTCTGACCACCCGAGAGCAAAAGCTGGGGGTCAGATTGGTGTCTGATGGTGGCAGGCTAGCTAAAACCAATGAGTCCCCACATGGATAGTTGATAGGTTTTAGGGGCACCTCTAAGATGGCCCTCTGGGTACACGTATTAATAAATCCATCACTGGCATCAGTGAGGGTTTATTAATACAAGATGTTTGATACCAAACATCCCTATTTTCAGTGAAGCTATCATATAGCTGGGAACCTTGTAGTGACCAGTGTCCAGCACATGTACTCAAAAGGGCTTCCTTGTTCACTCACTATGTACAAGAATAGACAAAGACAAAGCAGGGGCATATCTGGTCATGCAGATATGTCCTCACATGTAATATAATGCACCCCGCCTTAGGGCTGTAAGGCCTGCTGTAGATATGACATATATACTGCATGCAGTGTTAGGGGACATGGCACCATGTTGTTTTTTCACTTTTAGCTTGCAAAGGCAGTTTGCATGTGGTAGTTGAGGGGTCCCTTAGGGTGGTACATTACATGCTGCAGCCCTTGGGGCCCTCTTTGGTACCCATGCCCTAGGTACCAGGGGTATCATTTACTAAAAACTATAGGAGGACCAACGTTCTTGCAAACTGGGGACCAACTGCACAGTTTTAGGGTAGGGGATCTGGCACTTGGGACCTGGTTAGCAGGAACCCAGTGCACTTTCAGTCAAAATTACGTTGAATACCAGGCAAAACAACATGGTGACCATGTCAAATAGGGGCACTTTCCTACACTCACTGATCTGCATCATGAGGCCCAGGACCAGGGTAGGTTCGACCCCTCGATTCCTGAAGCAGTTATCACTACGATCCTCAAACCAGCAAAGGACAAAAAATATTGCAAATCCTATAGGCTTTGGTCACTTATAAATCTGGACAATAAAATTTGTGCCTGCATCATAGCTATTGATGAGGAGCTTGGTGCTGCTGGAACAATCTGGCCTTACACCACGGAAAGCGACTCAATAATTTGCAAAATCCTTGTTCCCTTTTTACATCAAATCTGTCCACATACTGAAGCCTTCTCTGTGTTTCGTAACACTGAGATGGCCTTGAAGTCCATGGAGAGGCCCTTCCTGTTTGTGAATAATGGTGGATTTGTTCTAATATTTTGAACGTATTGTGATTGCTATAACTGTAGCCCATGGCTAGGGTACGCATGAATGGGTAAACTTTCCAGTTATTTTTGCACTGACCTATTTCTGGTCATGAATAAGGGAGAAACACCTGCATGGGGAAATAGTATTCTCGACTAAGCATGTGCTTGTGGCAGTGTATGCACATAATATTATTATTTTCGGGAAAGGGCCAGAGGCTAATTTAGAAATTATAATTAGAGATTCTGGGAGCTACCAGGAATACAAGTTAACTGAAGAAAAAGGACTTCACTTACAAAAGTTATAGGTAGGCTCCCAACTGAATATCCATTGTGGTGGTATGTAGACTTGGTTAAATATCTGGATATATTTGTTAACAGAGATAAACAACAGGTGCTGAGAGATAACTATGGCCCAGTGCAAGAGAAACTTACTGAGGGAGTGGAGAAATGGATACCATTGTTGCTGCTCAAGGCTGGTGAAAATATTGGTGTAGGAAGTTGGCTCTGTATATACTATTTCAGAGTAAGAAATAGTGTGCACAGAGTCCAAGGGTTCCCCCTTAGAGGTAAGATAGTGGCAAAAATAGATAATTCTAATGCTCTATTTTGTGGTAGTGTGGTCGAGCAGTAGGCTTATCAGAGGGTAGTGTTAAGCATTTGTTGTACACACACAGGCAATAAATGAGGAACACACACTCAAAGACAATTCCAGGCCAATAGGTTTTTATATAGAAAAATATATTTTCTTAGTTTATTTTAAGAACCACAGGTTCAAGATTTACAAACAACACTTTAAATGAAAGGTATTTCACTCAGATATTCTAGGAACTTCACAATAGCATGTATAGTTTTGGCTAAAATGGCAATAAGCTATTTTAAAAGTGGACACAGTGCAAAAATCAACAGTTCCTGGGGGAGGTAAGTAAATGTTAAGTTCACAGTTAAGTAAAACACTTACAGGGTTCAATGTTGGGTCCAAGGTAGCCCACCGTTGGGGGTTCAAGGCAACCCCAAAGTTACCACACCAGCAGCTCAGGGCCGGTCAGGTGCAGAGATCAAAGTGGTGCCCAAAACACATAGGCTTCAATGGAAATAGGGGTGCCCCGGTTCCAGTCTGCCAGCAGGTAGGTACCTGCGACTTCGGAGGGCAGACCAGGGGGGTTTTGTAGGGCACCCGGGGAGGGGGGGGGGGGGGGACGGGAACACAAGCAGGCGCAGAAAGTACACCCTCAGCGGCACTGGGGCGGCTGAGTGCAGAGTGCAAACAGGCATCGGGTTTTCAACAGGAATCAATGGGGAGACCCGGGGGTCTCTTCAACGATGCAGGCAGGCACAGGGGGGGCTCCTCAGGGTAGCCACCACCTGGGCTAGGCAGAGAGTCGCCTGGGGGTCGCTCCTGCACTGGAGTTCAGTGTCTTCAGGTCCTGGGGGCTGCGGGTGCAGTGTGGTTTCCAGGCGTCGGGTTCCTTGAAGCAGGCAGTCGCGTTCAGGGGGAGCCTCTGGATTTCCTCTGCAGGCGTCGCTGTGGGGGCTCAGGGGGGTCAACTCTGGCTACTCACGGGCTCGCAGTCGCCGGGGAGTCTTCCCTGTAGTGTTGGTTTTCCGCAGGTCGAGCCGGGAGCGTCAGGTGCAGAGTGGAAAGTCTCACGCTTCCGGTGGGAAACGTGTGGTCTTTAAAAGTTGCTTCTTTGTTGCAAAGTTGCAGGTTTGTTGAACAGGGCCGCTGTTCTCAGGAGCTTCTTGGTCCTTTTAGATGCAGGGCAGTCCTCTGAGGCTTCAGAGGTCGCTGGTCCCTGTTAGATGGGTCGCTGTTGCAGTTTTTCTTGAAGTGGGGAGACAGGCCGGTAGGGCTGGGGCCAAAGCAGTCGTCGTCTCCGTCTTCTCTGCAGGGCCTCAGGTCAGCAGTCCTTCTTCGTCTTCAGGTTGCAGGAATCTATCTTCCTCGGTTCTGGGAGCCCCTAAATACTCAATTTAGGTGTGTGTTTAGGTCTGGGAGGGCAGTAGCCAATGGCTACTGGCCATGAGGGTGGCTACACCCTCTTTGTGCCTCCTCCCCGTGGGGAGGGAGGCCCATCCCTAATCCTATTGGGGGAATCCTCCATCTGCAAGATGGAGGATTTCTAAAAGTAAGAGTCACCTCAGCTCAGGACACCTTAGGGGCTGTCCTGACTGGGGAGTGACTCCTCCTTGTTTTTCTCATTATCTCCTCCAGCCTTGCCGCCAAAAGTGGGGGCAGTGGCCGGAGGGGCGGGCATCTCCACTAGCTGGGATGCCCTGTGGCACTGTAACAAAGGGGGTGAGCCTTTGAGGCTCCCCGCCAGGTGTTACAGTTCCTTCAGGGGGAGGTGAGAAGCACCTCCACCCAGTACAGGCTTTGTTCCTGGCCACAGAGTGAGTCAGCCCACACTGGAAGTCGGTATGGTTTCAGGGGGCATCTCTAAGAAGCCCTCTGGGTGTATTTCACAATAAAATGTACACTGGCATCAGTGTGCATTTATTGTGCTAAGAAGGTTGATACCAAACTTCCCAGTTTTCAATGTAGCCATTATGGTGCTGTGGAGTTCGTGTTGTAGTGAATCCTAGTTTGTTTTAACAGGATAGCAGGAGTTAGCTTAGCCGTAGGCTTGTAAACTCGTGCCCCCGTCACCTAGTGACTTTTAACCTACTTAGCTTGCTCTGTCTTAGCCCATTTAATTATTTATGTCCTTTAAGATGGCTGCCTTGTTTATAGTTAGGCCACTTGTTATGAGTTTTATTATCAGTGTCACTGGGCCAAGGCGTCAAGTTTATACACGAAAGACAAACAAACAGTAGGTGTTCACACTTAGGGATTTTCCCTCTCTATACTTTCGAGGGATTGTTGATATTAATTGCCGTCCCAAGCATGCCTGTTATCTATTGTTTTGGAATACACCTACGTCAGGGGACCTTGTAGATCTGTATAAATACATCACACTTCAGGCAGATAATCAGAGGGATTCCGAACAGAGGGCATCGCCACCATCACTGATACCGATGCTGCAGTCGTCAAGACGCTGACCCAGTCTTCGTGTCCCTACGGAGTCTGAGATAGAGACCTCATTCCAAGGTAACGAGGGTTGGGGGCTCCACTCATGGACACGGCTTTGGCAGATTAGGTTTAGCAAACCCAGCTCTCCTTTAGGTAGGAGGTTAGGCCTATTCACATTAGGGTAATAGGGCATATTCCATCTTATATATCTTTTTCATGTATTTGAAAAATGGTGGGGGTCTTCATAACAATGACTCTCTTCTTCACAATACTGTTACTTGCTATATTCATTATCCTAATCATTGCAGTCCATGCAACTAACCGCAAATTGCAGTTATGTTAAATAAAAAGCCATTATAACTATACTGCAGCTGTGTCATTGCCTGTGTTTGTATGAGACATAATATATCTGTGAGAAAAGGGTAATCTCCGTTTAACCACGACAACCCTGAGATATCTTAATTTGAGTCCATGCGTAAGCGACTGCCACAAATCACCTTTTACTATTGTGTTTCTGGTGAGGTGCTGCTAGTGAGCCGGTAAGGTTGGGACAACAGTTGCGACTTGTTGTAGGAAAGACTCAGTCGCCTACAAACAAAAGTACTGTTATCTAAAACCAGCAGTCTTGCTCAGAGCAAGAGTCCAAACTACGACAGTGTATGACAGACTCTCAGACCATATACTCTTATGGCTACCCTGCACTTACAATGTCTAAGGTTTTGCTTAGATACTGTAGGGGCATAGTGCTCATGCACCTATGCCCTCACCTGTGGTATAGTGCACCCTGCCTTAGGGCTGTAAGGCCTGCTAGAGGGCTAGTAAAAGTATAGACACAAAGACTTTGCAAAGATTGGTAAATGTCTTAAGTTGACTGTCTACCCCTTCACTGCCATACACGTTGTGCAAGGTTCTGCTATTATTTCTAGGCTTCTGAATAATTAACAAGGCATGTGAAGTGCAAAGGTAATGTTTTGGTGGTCACTCTGCACTAAAGGGTACAAACTTACATTGACTAGGTGAAGTTTTCAGTCCAATAGCTCAATGGTAGGATGCCTACAGATTGAGAGTGAGATGGAGTCAGAATGTATATGTCTCTTTGCTGAAGCCCAACTGTCAGCCTGCCACTGTATGGTAAAAACTGTATACGCTAGGGGATACTTAAATTACTTACTTATAACAATACTTCTCCTGCATTAGAATTTCTCACAGTGTCAAGATAGTTAAATCTGCACAGATCAGTAACATCGAGAATTTCAGACATACAAAGTCTTTGCAGTGGTTGACATTCATTAGGATTGGGTCATGGAATAAACGCACAACCCTAAACCCCTGAAAAAAGTTTGACTTTTTTATGCTGGATGAATTGCTCAGTAACCGGAATGTTCGCAGCTGACAAATGCAGTGTTCTATAGGTCTTGATTTGAATCCCAAGGAGGTAGACTGAGGTGGGTCAAAGGACTACCTTAAATATGGTGTTTGGAATATTTGTGATTACAGCACTTGCAAATGCTGACATTGTTTTCCACTCAGTCAGTGAGTAATATAAGTGGAGTGAAATATCAAGGATAAGTATAATGAGTGCTGCATATTGTGGATGGTCAAAGTAATTGTGATCACTGCACGCTTCCTGGGAGGTGTATAAGCGCATCTGAATATACATCAAAACATGCTACTAACAGGTTAAGTGGCATGTTCCGTTTGTAGCATGTGTCTATAGATACACATGGTCTGCTTAGACTGTACAGCAGTTTCCTCTGAAAGTGGTGGCTAGCAGGCAGATGATGCAGATGTCTGGAGCAAAGTTCTTAACACCCTCTAGCCAACCACTGCCTGATGGCAGACTAGAATATTTAAACAACAGTGTTTACTCAATGTGTGTGGTGTTGACAGTGAGGTACTTTTGCAGATGTCGACTAGCAGGAGGTTACCTAAAAAAAGTCATGCTGTAACCATTTTTGAATGTGCTTGAGCAGGCACACAATAATCACCTTAGCTAAACAAGCCTGAATTCATTTAACAATCAATCTTGCACTGCTTGATTTAGAGATGGGGTGTCCTTTTCAAAGTTTTACAAAGGCTGTAAACGGTTTCCTATATTAAAGGACTTTGTCCTGTCAATATAATATGAATGCCTTTTCAACATCTAGAATGTGTACAGCCCTTTCTACTACAGAATCTGGTTATGGAAAAAAGAACACTTCAATGATTTGATTGATGTGGGAAGGTGAGACTACCCTGGACAGAAACGTGAGGTTAGTCTTGAGGGCCCCTGGGGAGGTGGATAAAAGGTTCTGAATTGTTAGAGCCCTAAACCTGCAAATGTGCCTGAGCCAGGTTATCGATAGGAGGAAAGCTACTTTCCGAAATAATCTCCAAGTTAAAAGAGTGGAGGGATTCAAAGAATGGACATATAAGCCATATGAGGACTTATGAGCCGTATGAGGATTGCGCACCAGAGCTGAAGACGCTTTGGGCGGTTTTATTCTTTTAAGACTTTAATCACAGGGATTCTGAAGAGGAACAAGTGAACCTTATTTTGCACATATGCTGCAACTGCGGCTGAGTGCAAGAATATGGGGAAGTATACTAAGCCTGCCTTCTGAAAGTGTAAATGGGAGTAAGTAATGCCTTGTTCAGGGTCTTTGAATGGGCCTATATGCTTTGAGGTTCAGTGGTGAAGAAATAATTTCCATTTTAGCATGTAGAATGTAAAATGGTGGATTTATGTGCCTTACACAGTATAAGCCCCCACCCCCACCTGGAGGCTGAAGTAACCAACTTCCCTGTTAGGCTGAACTGTCTGCGTGGTTGAGTTGGCCTGATATTGAGTAGGAAGGTCTGGCATGAGTGGCAATTTCTTGTACAGGCTGATGGATATCTCCAGAAACATCCTAGCTGCCTTAATCAGTTTGGTGCTATCAAGATGAGTGCCATCGACAACTGCCTCATACTTCCTCACCATGCACGAGATGGCAGGAGAGGAGGAAAAGCGCAGGCAAATATCCTTGCCCAATTCATCCATATAGTGCCTTGCCCATAGACAGTGGGTGTGGAACCTGGGGGTTTGTTTGGACATTTTGTATTTGCAAAGTGGGGTGAAAATATTGATGGTCGGGGTGCCCACTGACAGAAGTACCTGTGGGTGGAGTTTCCACCCATGGACTTTCTGATGAGTCCTGCTGAGTAGTTGCCTAAGTAATATTTGACCCCCCGAAAGAGCTCCACTAAGAGGTGGATCTTGTTGTGGTAATGTCAGACCTCATGAGCTAATGCAGGCAGCTGTTGAGAGCCTGTCACCTCAAAAACAAAAAAAAAAAAAAAAAAGGAAGATGCAGAAGCTGTTTGAATGCCATTACTTTGCTCACTGGCGGTATGTTTTCCCGGTAACCACATTTAGGATGCAGCCTAGGAAGGGTGAGATTTAGTAGGCTGAATGTGAAACTATTTGATATTGAGGCGAACTCTAGGTACTGGAGTAAGAATAGCACCATCTGAGTGTGTGCTAGACAATGTTGCCTGCTGCTGCTCTTTATCTGCCAGTCATCAGAGTATGGAAAGGTGTGAGTGGCGTTTTTGTGGAGATGAACACCCACCACCTCTAGGCACTTTGTAAACACCCTTGGAGTGGTTGTGACTGTGAACGGCAGCACTGTAATCTGGTAATGTTCTTTACTTAACACAAAGCGAAGGTACTGGGCGGAGTGAATGGGGATATGGAAATAGGCGTCTTTAGGTCAAGCGCTGTCATTAAGTGCCACTCATTATGAATTAATTACACTGCTGCTAGAGAGCCTCATAATGCCTGTGTGGGACTTTCTTTAGCGTTTTTTAGGAGAGCTTGCCATCTAAGAGCTGCAAACTCTATAGCTAGGATACGGAGACCCTTTCTGGTTGGTTTTGTGTATGCATTTTGTGGCCTGAAAAAAGTGTTAAAGAAAAACTCTAACAAATTTCTTGGGACTATTATTAGAAATGCATTGTCATATGTGTATTTATATGGAATATACTTAATTATGGTAATTGATAAAGTGGTGGCTTTTAGACGAAGCCAATAGGTCTGCTTTATATGTGTTAGTGCTGAACCCTTGATAAAAATCAATAGGTCTGCCTTTTATATTTGTGTTCCAACCCTCTGACAAAGCCAGTAGGTCTGTCTTATCTATGATGACACTCCATTATATTGTTACTATGTAGTTAAAAAAAAAGAAATTCACTGAATAAAACTAAAGGTTAAAGTGACATTACAGTTAAGTGGAAATTCACGAGTTACAGTTAACTCAAGTAACTATAACTTGCACCCTCGCCACGCACGGTTTATGACCTCTCACATCACTCATAACATGTTCTATAACATTACTGAAAACATCTGTAATGACATCTGGAATTAAATTATTGATCACACCACTGGGCATGGTGGGGTGCGAATGCTAATCTACCCCTCCTCTTTGTCAAGGTTCTACTAGATCGAATATGTGCCACATCAGTGTGTGGTGTTGCACTGAAACATTACTGTATATTTTCATGAAAAATACTCAGGAGTTCAAAGCTTGTTCTTTAACCCCTTGGGTGCCCTGGATGAGCTGGTCTCGCCCTCGGCCACAGTTGCAGTGTGCCAAGAACAAGACCTGGCTCATGTGGGGGGGGGGGGAGAGTTTGTAATTGGTGAGTAAATAAAGGGGCACTTGACTCAATCACGAGTCACAAGAGCACTTGGTGAAGGGCACTACACTTTGAGCATGCTTTACCTGCCTTATTTAGCCTCCAATATTGATTCCCTTTACCATGTACTTTCTTTTTGAGGGTTGCCACATTCACCTGAAGTGGAGAGGAGAATCAAGAGACCTTACTCTGGAGCAGGAGAGGATACTATTTTCTTTAGGACACGATCGAATAATGCCCAAGTGTCTCCTTCTGACTATTAGGGCTTATTGATCACACTGTCCTCAATGCAATTTCATCTGATATGTATCCACTGACATAAGATGTGATTTCCTGTCACGTCATAAATGGACCTAGAGCCATGTACGCAAATTGGCGGTCTGAACCTGAAAAACTCTACACGTTTTTGTCACATATTGTTGGGAAGTATGGTCATCAGGTAAATGATTGTTCTTACTAATTGATGACCTTTTTGAAATGCAATGTTTTTCTGACACTTCACATAAGATATACGAGATTAGGTCTTACCTCCACAAGGATAAGCCTCTTGTCTGTCCCAGTGGGTTGTCCCAGCATCTGCAATTTATTATATTTGTTTGCTCTCAGAAGAAATTCTTGGAAGAGTGAAGTTTGTGATTGACTTGTGAAAGGTTGAGAATTTGAGCCTGAAAAGGGAAAACACAAATGTTTCTCACATATTTCATGTAATCCTTGTAACACACTATTAATTATATGTGTAATAAAGGTGGTGTAGGAAGTTGGCTCTGTATGTGCTATTTCAAAGTAAGGAATAGCATGCACAGAGTCCAAGGGTTCCCCTTAGAGGCAAAATAGTGGTAAAAATAGATAATACTAATGCTCTATTTTGTGGTAGTGTGGTCGAGCAGTAGGCTTATCCAAGGAGTAGTGTTAAGCATTTGTTGTACATACACATAGACAATAAATGAGGTACACACACTCAGAGACAAATCCAGCCAATAGGTTTTTATATAGAAAAATATCTTTTCTTAGTTTATTTTAAGAACCACAGGTTCAAATTCTACATGTAATATCTCATTCGAAAGGTATTGCAGGTAAGTACTTTAGGAACTTCAAATCATCAAAATTGCATGTATACTTTTCAAGTTATTCACAAATAGCTGTTTTAAAAGTGGACACTTAGTGCAATTTTCACAGTTCCTAGGGGAGGTAAGTATTTGTTAGGTTAACCAGGTAAGTAAGACACTTACAGGGCTTAGTTCTTGGTCCAAGGTAGCCCACCGTTGGGGGTTCAGAGCAACCCCAAAGTCACCACACCAGCAGCTCAGGGCCGGTCAGGTGCAGAGTTCAAAGTGATGCCCAAAACACATAGGCTAGAATGGAGAGAAGGGGTTGCCCCGGTTCCGGTCTGCTTGCAGGTAAGTACCCGCGTCTTCGGAGGGCAGACCAGGGGGGTTTTGTAGGGCACCGGGGGGGGGGCACAAGCCCACACAGAAATTTCACCCTCAGCAGCGCGGGGGCGGCCGGGTGCAGTGTAGAAACAAGCGTCGGGTTTGTAATGGAAGTCAATGGGAGATCTAGGGATCTCTTCAGCGCTGCAGGCAGGCAAGGGGGGGGTTCCTCGGGGAAACCTCCACTTGATCAAGGGAGAGGGACTCCTGGGGGTCACTCCTCCAGTGAAAGTCCGGTCCTTCCGGTCCTGGGGGCTGCGGGTGCAGGGTCTCTCCCAGGTGTCGGGACTTAGGATTCAAAGAGTCGCGGTCAGGGGAAGCCTCGGGATTCCCTCTGCAGGCGGCGCTGTGGGGGCTCAGGGGGGACAGGTTTTTGTACTCACAGTCTTAGAGTAGTCCTAGGGTCCCTCCTGAGGTGTTGGATAGCCACCAGCCGAGTCGGGGTCGCCGGGTGCAGTGTTGCAAGTCTCACGCTTCTTGCGGGGAGCTTGCAGGGTTCTTTAAAGCTGCTGGAAACAAAGTTGCAGCTTTTCTTGGAGCAGGTCCGCTGTCCTCGGGAGTTTCTTGTCTTTTCGAAGCAGGGGCAGTCCTCAGAGGATGTCGAGGTCGCTGGTCCCTTTGGAAGGCGTCGCTGGAGCAGGATCTTTGGAAGGCAGGAGACAGGCCGGTGAGTTTCTGGAGCCAAGGCAGTTGTCGTCTTCTGGTCTTCCTCTGCAGGGGTTTTCAGCTAGGCAGTCCTTCTTCTTGTAGTTGCAGGAATCCAATTTTCTAGGGTTCAGGGTAGCCCTTAAATACTAAATTTAAGGGCGTGTTTAGGTCTGGGGGGTTAGTAGCCAATGGCTACTAGCCCTGAGGGTGGGTACACCCTCTTTGTGCCTCCTCCCAAGGGGAGGGGGTCACAATCCTAACCCTATTGGGGGAATCCTCCATCTGCAAGATGGAGGATTTCTAAAAGTTAGAGTCACCTCAGCTCAGGACACCTTAGGGGCTGTCCTGACTGGCCAGTGACTCCTCCTTGTTGCTTTCTTTGTTCCCTCCAGCCTTGCCGCCAAAAGTGGGGGCCGTGGCCGGAGGGGGCGGGCAACTCCACTAAGCTGGAGTGCCCTGCTGGGCTGTGACAAAGGGGTGAGCCTTTGAGGCTCACCGCCAGGTGTCACAGCTCCTGCCTGGGGGAGGTGTTAGCATCTCCACCCAGTGCAGGCTTTGTTACTGGCCTCAGAGTGACAAAGGCACTCTCCCCATGGGGCCAGCAACATGTCTCTGGTGTGGCAGGCTGCTGGAACTAGTCAGCCTACACAGACAGTCGGTTAAGTTTCAGGGGGCACCTCTAAGGTGCCCTCTGGGGTGTATTTTGCAATAAAATGTACACTGGCATCAGTGTGCATTTATTGTGCTGAGAAGTTTGATACCAAACTTCCCAGTTTTCAGTGTAGCCATTATGGTGCTGTGGAGTTCGTGTTTGACAGACTCCCAGACCATATACTCTTATGGCTACCCTGCACTTACAATGTCTAAGGTTTTGTTTAGACACTGTAGGGGTACCATGCTCATGCACTGGTACCCTCACCTATGGTATAGTGCACCCTGCCTTAGGGCTGTAAGGCCTGCTAGAGGGGTGTCTTACCTATACTGCATAGGCAGTGAGAGGCTGGCATGGCACCCTGAGGGGAGTGCCATGTCGACTTACTCGTTTTGTCCTCACTAGCACACACAAGCTGGCAAGCAGTGTGTCTGTGCTGAGTGAGAGGTCTCCAGGGTGGCATAAGACATGCTGCAGCCCTTAGAGACCTTCCTTGGCATCAGGGCCCTTGGTACTAGAAGTACCAGTTACAAGGGACTTATCTGGATGCCAGGGTCTGCCAATTGTGGATACAAAAGTACAGGTTAGGGAAAGAACACTGGTGCTGGGGCCTGGTTAGCAGGCCTCAGCACACATTCAATTGTAAACATAGCATCAGCAAAGGCAAAAAGTCAGGGGGCAACCATGCCAAGGAGGCATTTCCTTACAGGTGGCCTCTCCCAGAGATTCCATATAACAGCACAACAAGGCTGACAACCAAATTACTTTATAAAAGTTCTAAGGTATCTGTCATTTTCATTTTATGTATGATAGAGAGTGCTTGCTCCCGGACAATATATCAGCACTCAAACCTCCGCCCTTAAAACACTTGAGAAACAGTGAGTTGGCTACGTCACAGGCTATTTAAAGTATTTAACAAAGCAACTGAGACTGGCACGCTCCCTTCATCTCTTTGGGAGGCAATTATTATGGCACTGCCGAAGGTATGGAAGGACATGATGGAATGCTAATCTTACAGACGGTTGCCCCAAGACAATGTGAAAAACAAAATCTTTGCCCAAGTGACAGCTAATCATCTGACCCCATTAAAGTGAGGGCTTATGCTGCTTCACTAGAACAGATTTCCTCAAGACATACAACATATAATCTATGTACAGTATTCACATTCAGCTTTGAAGGTTACCTGAGGGTGTGGCAAAAACACATGGAACAGCCTCTTCCATTCTGTGGCAGAGATTATGCCAGAGGAACCATTTATGATTATATTATGGATTTGAGATTACATTCAACTTGATTCGTTATCTCACAGGCAGAGTTCTGGTTTTCACAGTTTTAACACTCACTTCCTGGTTTCCATCCTGGTCTTTCTAGGGACACCATCTCGTCAGGCAGGGCTCTAGTGCTTTTCATGTCCTCTGCCTATAAAACAGCTGCAGTGCAGTCGAGGTAACTGTGCCGTAAAAGGGCTGGGGAGGGGGAAATATTGTGTTGACGCTCTGTTGGGGCTTTGTTGGGGACAGGATATAATTGCATTATTTTGCATTTATTTGTAATCCCTGTTGGAAGCAGTGTTCTACTTTTATTTTCTGCAAAAGTTCTGCTTTTTGATTCAACACTCACTTCATAGTTTCCTCCCAGGTTTTCTATAGGTGATATCTTGTCTGGCAGCACTTTAGTGTTTTTCATGTGCATGGCCTATATTAAAAATAAAAAAATAAAAAACAGGTGCAGCACAGGCCATTATGATGGTTTGGACCGAGAAAAACCCATGTGTTTCAGATATACTGCAGCAGAACTTTGGGCATTAAGCAATTCTACTTGTAAGTCTGTCCTACCACAGTGTATGGGCCTGCGCCCTGCATTAGCTGCAATACCTCTCTGCAATTTGAGAAAATGGGCATTGTGAGTGGTAGTGGTATGGTGAAGTGTCATTCTAAGATTAAAGTAGCACTCATTAATATTCATTCTTTTCACAAACATGCACTAGATATTGTCAACCTTTTAACTGATCTGCAACTAGATGTTTCATTTATGACTGAAACATGCATGAGAGAAGATGCACTACCTGACAATGCATTAGCGTTCCCAGAGAACTATGCATGCATACATAGGGATAGAGTGGATAAAATGGGTGGGGGGCTCGCCACTGCCAATAAAAACAATCTCAAATGCTCTACATTTCTGCTACAGGATTTATAAGGGCAGAATCATTGTGCTTTCGAGTATCCCCATCCACCAGGCTGTCCTTTATTGGAGTTCTAATCTACTGACCCCCAGGATATGCTAGGGAATTTGTCAACTCTTATTGATCAGGCAACTGCACCAAATATAGTAAATATTGATAACTTTACGGTCCTTGGAGACCTAAATCTCCATGTGGATGTTGCTGAGGATGTAATGGCATGGTCCTTTCTAGATACAGCTACCACTCTTAATTTATCTTTGGACTCCATGGGACCTACCCACAATGTGGGAAATACCACTGACTTCATCTTTTCTAACACTTACACTGACATCCCAGAGGAGGTTTTGTGGTCAGATCACTTCCTAATGCCATTTGCTTTGCAATTTCCTAGGCAACTGGAGAAGAAACTCAAGGGTATAACTTCTCTGGTCAGATCTTGGCACAAAGTGACGATTTCTGATCTTCAGGGAATACTAGAACCGGAAGTAACCAATAAGGATGCTATAACAGTGAACCAATGGCTCTCCGCTGCCACGGATACTGTAGCCCCTGTTAAAGCTAAAGGTGGACAGAGGATTACACAATCTATCTGCCCCTTGGTTTGCCCCTGAGCTCTCCGCTGAAGGAAAGCAATGTGCAAAAGGCTGGAGAGACTCTGGAGGCAACAGTACTGTGATACAGAAAAAACAGCTTAGGCAACCCTTAAGTAAATATCATAACATCAAAATGGCACACAGTATCTTCTCTATCCAGGAGATATGTGCTGCTAATAATAGTTTAAAGGAGATTTTTAAAATTGTTTTGCACTTAATGGACACTAAAGGGCGATTCCAAACTCTTGAAGCTAATCCAATTTTATGCCAAAGGTTAAGTGATTTTTTGGAAGAGAAAATTGTTAAAAAAACTGTCTAATCTATCATCCTCCACTGTAGCTACCGCTAGAGATACATACCCCTTGACTATAGCTTCCTCCGCTAAACAAAAGCTTCTACAATTTGCACCCCCAGAAAAGGAACAGCTGATAGCATATCTTACAAGCTGTAAAATAGGCTCACCATTAGGCCCTTGCCCTCCCCACATTACGAGTCAGATTGGTTAAACAATTTGCCCAATTTACATCCTTCTATCCAGCTCTTCCCTGCAGGCAGCTGTTGCCCCTGATACATAGAAGAAGGCCAGTGTGATCCCCCATCCTGAAAGCCTACTGCCAGAAACACAGTCCTCTCAAATTTTAGACCGATTTGCCTCCTTCCGGGGGACTCTAAAAGTTTGGACTCCATTGTTAACCAACAATTATTGGAGTTCATTGAAGCTCATAATCTTCTCCAACCTTCCCAGTCCAGAATCAATGCATGCCATAGTACTGAGAAGGCACCCGCTAGAAATTCCAGACTCTTTCATGTTGATACTGAATCAAGGCCAGAATGCTGCCCTAATTTTATTAAATCTTAGAATGCTGACATAATTTTATTAAATCCTTTGGCAGCGTTTGACACGTCTCTCACAATATTCTGCTCCAATGTCTAGTAGATATCAGACTAGGTGGAGAAGCCCGGAAGAGGCGTAACCCCATTCTAACTGACAGAGAACAGTCTGCATGGATGAAACCATACTTCTCTAGTGCTAAAATTCTTAAGTATGGAGTGCCCTAAGGGTCTGCATTAAGCCCTACGCTGTTTAATGTTTATATGGCTCCCCTGGCTTTTCTAGTGGAGTCCTATGATATCAAGATTATTTCTTACTCAAATGAGATCCAGTTTCTTTTTTACCTATGAGGGAACTTCAGACTCAATTAGGGAATTTTTTTCAGCCTGTAAGCAGACTGTCATCAGCTGGCTGAAGGCAAATCACTTGTAATGCAATCCGGATAAGATGGAAATCTTTCTTTCCAAGCCCAATCTGTCTCCTGGTTGGTCCAGCTGCTGACCCAGGGAAGGGACCCCACCTCTCCCCCTCCCGAATCGGTAAAGAATCTTGGTGTGGTAATTGGCGATCAGCTTTCTTTTAAGGGACAAGTCTCTTCCATTGTAAAAGTGTGCATCTGGATAATGAAGGCCTTTAAGAAATTTCTGTCTCCTCTACCCTGCGAAACACAGAAAACTGATGTACAGGTGTCGGTTTTATCCAGACTGGATTACGCAAATGCTTTGTATCTAGGCCTTCCATCTTTCTTGATTCAATGACAGCAAGTAGTGCAGAACATGGTGGCACGCCTCTTATTTAATCTCTCCAGGTGCACTTCTAGATTCTCGTATCTAAAACATTTACATTGGCTATTGGTCAATAGAAGAATCGCCTTCAAAGCTCTACTGCTTGCCGACTGTTCCTTACATGGAGTAGGTCCACATTATGTGAAAAAGAGAATCCATCTGTACTCTCCTGGCAGGGTACTGCGCTCATAAAGTCTTGATTGCTACACCTCATTTTAAAAGAACTAAGCAAGGTGGCATGTCCTTTTCTGTGTGTGTGGCTTCGATCTGGAACCATCTACCCATGCCTCTAAGAAATATGTCACACGAGAATATCTTTCATAAACAACTGAAAACAAATATTTCTTCAGTATGGGTTAAGGCAGATAAACATGTGTGATAAATTTTGGCAGACCCGGGCTAATTTTCTGCATCTGGCTTGGGGGTGCAGTAAGATAGATGAATACTTGGAGTTGATAATGAAGACACTTACGCAGGTAGTAGCAGAAAGAGTTCAATGTGAACCTCACATGTGCCGGCTGGGCTATGTTAAATCACTGCAACCGGTAAATCGTAAATTAGTGGCAGTCATACTGCTACTAGCAAAGAGAAGGGTCGCCATGCACTGGGGGAAAAACATGCCCGACTAGGGCACAATGGTTTTGTAATATACCCTACTGCAGAGACCAATTAGAAGTCTATGCGGAGGAACTCCCTGAGGCATCTCAACCTAAGAACTAGTGGGCACCCATGACAGCACATCTTTTGACACTATCGGAGGTGGGGTGAGGATGAAAGTGGTAATGATCTCTGAAATATGAAGTATGTTAATATGATCCCAACACTAGCAGGGAACAAGGTTATGTAAAGGACTTATCACGGGGCAATGTGATCATAATAAGCATGATGAGCAATTGTTGGATGTTGTTGTAAGAGGTTGTAATATGAAAATGTTCAAGGAAAAAAAAAGAAAACATCTCTCTTCAGCCTCAAAAGTTTACATTCTTTCTGTACGCACAATAGTGCTGGGACACTCCCAGAGTAGGTGAACAAATTCCATCATTCAAATTTGACCATTCATGGTTTTTATTATACAACAGGTATTACAGTCACATAAAAGTTGTTAAAAGGTTGGAAACTTTATTCATGTGGTATGCTAATGGGTTTAATTAACTCAGGAATTTATTCTGTTATTCAACTAAGACTATCTATAAAGCAGACAGTGAAACGTCAGCTGCCATACCAACAGAAGTAGCAATGCCAGACCTGTTCACGGAATTTACAAACATAAAATGTAAGAAGGAGAATAACAGGATTGTATACTGCAAGCTATAGTGTATGACACAATTCTGTTACAGACAGAGACAAAAAGACCATAAAGGCCATCTTAGAATGGGAAAATATCATGGACTGGAACCAATGGAAGAGGATTGAATAACAGCATGTAAACAATCAAAAATTGCCTCTAACCATGCAAGCTTTAAAGTGACACATTTTCAGGTTCTTCACAGACAATACATACTGGTTGCAGTGATTATTGAATTAGAATACCCAACAGCCTGAAGTGCAAATGCTGGAGACATGCGTATTATACAAAAGTACCTATGGCTAAAGGAGGGTTGCTAGAAAGTTTTAATCTGCGATAGGCTGGACTAACCTCTGCTAGCCCAAATCAATGCCTAATAAAAGTCAGAGACCAAGTAAATGTAGCCCCTGTATACAGAGAAGGATAGCAGGATAAAAATCAACTAAGACTTTCCTTGCAAAACATATTATTGCCATGAGTGGTAACACACCTTTGCACAACATCTTTTGGACCCCATTGCTGGAATCTCAGGAGCATGTAAAAGCAGGTAATCAATCCAAAGCTTCAGAAAATACCTTTGAACCACTGTAAATCTACTAAATTCGATCTGAAGAAAACAATACGTGGAATGCAAACAGAGTGACAGTATTGGCAAACAGATGATTTCAGATATTATGATCGGATAGTGTAAGATGTTCAGCACTGAATATTTGGTATTTAAAACAGAGTTTATTTTAAACAAATATTTGCATTCCAAAACTAAGCTAGTCAAGTCAGAGTGTCCTGGAGGAAGATTATTGCTCAGTTTGTGTCCTGATGTATGTAGAGCCACTTGCTCTATGGGAGTTGGAGCAGGTATGAATGAGCCGATTCATCCTATGAAAAAAAAACTTTGTAACATGATTTTAGTAGACTGTCAATGATAACCACACAGAGCAACAGGCATACATGTTACAAAGGAGGCAAACGGCTTAGGGCAATACTTAGGAGACTCATATAAAGGTACATCACACCAAACGAGGTTAGTAATGTCTCTGAACTCGGAGATGGATACCACAGTGCCATGAGGAAATTATTAGAAATTCCATTTTCACAGAGTATCACTTTCCCAAAATGCAAGTGCTGCTGCTGGTCCGTAAAGTGGCAACATGGAACAAAAATTGGCTAGAGGAAAGATAAGTATGTTTAACTCCAGTACCTTTTCACTGCTACGTGTTCCATTAGCTGATAGTGGAGTTGAAGGGAGAATCAAGATCAACATGGTCAACTTTCTGGTCCTAGGAAAACTTAGGATGAGCTACTTTCTCAGCTTCCGGATGTCCCCTATTATTTGAGACGTCTTCAGTCTCAAATGTCTGCACCTGATATTTCGTCCACTGTATCATTTAATCTCATTCAGATTGAACACACTGAGCTGGAAGAGCACATCTAACTATAATTGTTGCTAATGCAAAGTCAAACAGGAGCCTGAGACAAAAGACCTGATTTTATCTTCTAAGATAAAAAACTGTAAACTAGTAGCAAACAGCAGGGGCTTGCTCCCAAGGTGTTACTGGGAAAGACCTAGATCAGCCCACATAAAAAGAGGAGGAGATTGGCCTTGTGGTTTGCTACACTCCTTCTGCATCTTTACAGCAGAGTAGTGTACATTGCAGTGTACAGGCGTGCATTGGGTACACAACAATGGATGCCTTTAACTGGCCCCCAATTTCACAGGGCCAGCCTGTGCTTGAGAGGCAGTGTTGAGGCTAAGCCAGTACAGAAAAAAAGGACGTTTCCACAGACCAAAGGCCAGAAAGTACCACACCTTAAGCACTCTGAAATACATGAGTCTGTGACTCTTCCCAAGGTCACTGCCTCACCACATTGGTAGAATGGTTGAAAGGTCAATCAATGAGAATAGGCAGAGGGATCTGGGAGGGACAGAAAACAAAGTAACTATTGCTGCCTGCCATCAAAGCTTCTAAAAGACCAGTTTCCCATCCTGTACCCTGCACCCACTGCCTGTCAAACTACAGTCCGTTCCATGCAGACTAGTATGCTATCTACATAAGGCAGACCTTCTGAGGGCCTACAAAGCAGAGATCTGTTGGCTGCAGCTTTCAGTATCCTGGAGAATGGGGACTATAGTGTGCAGCATCTTGCTCATACCATTCCCAACATAAAAGGCTCCAAGGGCCATCAGATGCAGGACAAGAACCTGTATTGCTAATTGAGACAGGGGCAAGGGGCAAGAGAAGCAAATGCCTGTGCATGTCGCAGACTGTGTACACCTTCATTTGTTTGCATATATGGTTGCCGGAGGTAGTGAGGTGGTTTAGTGCCTTGGGGACAGAGAGCGGCCTAGGAGCCAATGGTTATACAGCCATTCATGTTAAGTTGTGGTCCTTGCTTACTGTGGTCATTTGGTCATATCTACCACAACAGTGGCCTCTTTTGACTTATTTGGGACATTATAGTCAACATTTTCACCACTGCTGGTATACATGTGGGGTTTATACATGATAAGTTAAGGGCATTCTTAACACTATGTTGGCTATCCCAGTCATATCCCTGGCATAATGGTTTTGTAACTCCAGGGCATACGATGGATATCACTGGTAGCTGGAATCTGCCCAAGTGTGTACTTGAAAGTGCTTGATGGAAATAACTAAACGATGTTTGTGGGTCAAACAAGCAAGTTCAAAAAATGAAACACTTGTATTCATGTTTTTTCCACAAAAACGACAAAGTTGTATTTTTGGTGATATGAGCTTATTTTCTCAAAATGAAAACATGCATAGTTTAGGAAACTGGTAAGCTGATGTTTGAGTCAAAAGGGGTTAATGTGTGCTGTGATGAAAAGGCTTAGTTTGGATCTTGTTTCCTTGTTACTAGATAGCTGTGTATTGTTTGACCTGTATCTAGACATTACCTCATCCACAGATTTGTTTCTATTATTAATACTACTATCTGAGGCATAAACGTTCAAGTCTGTTTTATTCCAAATTATTTCAAATCTTATAAGGTCTCTGAAATAAAAACAGCAGCTGTTTGAATTTTTAGGAGTTGTCTAGCTATGCTGCCCAGGACCTGTGAATGTGATCTGGCCCCTCCGGCAGTGGCAAGACAGAAAGCCCCTCCTGAGACAGAACCCCGCACTCACCCAGCACAACCCTTGGATGGAAACCAAATGTAAAGTGCCTCGCCGGGCTGGGACCTCCCCCCCCCCAGGGCCCAGCCACCTGGGCTCTCCTGTGCCAGATTCCCGGCCTGCCTGGGATTTGGGCACCTCCATCCAGGGCGGGGGGTGCTGGCACTGCTTGGGACCACCGCCTTAAGCCAGTGACTCGACACGCAGGGGTCGAGACCCAGTGGTGGACGGCCGGACGTTCAGGTGGGGCGACCCTCCTTTGTTGCCAGGTACCCCAGCTTGTCCATGTCCCGTGGGGCCAGGCTATGGGTTTTTCCAACATGCTCCTTCCAAATTGATATTCAGTGATTAAACATATGTCTAAAATCGACT
The DNA here is from genome assembly GCF_031143425.1 of Pleurodeles waltl. Classification (NCBI taxonomy): domain Eukaryota; kingdom Metazoa; phylum Chordata; class Amphibia; order Caudata; family Salamandridae; genus Pleurodeles; species Pleurodeles waltl. The sequence goes on along the minus strand of NC_090436.1, from coordinate 439,724,231 downwards.
TGGAAGGAGTAGGGAGGAAAAAAAGAATGCAGACTTCTATATCTATCATGGGCATACAACCAGTTTTGGTGACATTGTGCTGAAATGAGTACTGTTTTGTCCCATTGGTTTCAAAGTTTTCTTATGAGGGTAAAATCTCCAGCCTTGTATATCATGAACATTTTAGAATAATTTATTTTTGAACCTTCAGAACTGTGCAGCAAAATTCACCAACTGGCCCTATTTTTTATGTTTTCTTGGGGGCAAAGCCCCCATTCCAAAACTGCGAGCAATAAACTGATTATTCACCTTGCTCGCTGAGTGTATTTCTGGCAGGTATTTACGCCACACTGTTTTCAAAGTTCACCAATCACAAATGCTGCCATGCTGTTACTTTGGCCAAATGTTCACAACAATAATTTGTTTCTGTTCTGAGACCACCACGTGTTAGGTTTAATGACAGTTTTGAGTGTAGAGGATGCTTCCCCAGCTTGAACTGAACTGAAACCACCAAGGGATAATAAACATCCCATCAAACCATTCCCATTTTCATAGAACTGAAGAGCTAGGCAACTAACGCTCTGCGACTCTCCACCCATACAGAATCAAGTAATTAAATTATCCTTGTGTGCTAAAGAAGTGAAATGAGGAACAACTTACCATGGTCATAAACTTCATTAAATTCATCTTTTTTATATTCAGTTGTGACTGGATTAGTCCATTCTTGCACTTGGATCCCAAGGTCCTTTGTCAACACACTCATTGTAGCAGTCTTTCCGCAACCGGGGGGACCAGTCAGTAGTAAAACAGAACCACCCTGCAGCAAAAGAATGAATGTTAATAACGTGCAGGGAAAGATCATGTGTTGTAACCCACATTAATAATGCATGAGGTAGTAAGGGTAACACTAGAGAGTTCCTACATAGCGAAAGGTCATTTGAAATGTTCTCCTAATTGCTGGGCAATCATAGGTGCAGGCGATCCATGTGACAATAAGAGAGTATAAACTCTGCACTCCAGTGATTATAGAGTATTACAGTGTGTAAATCTGAGCAAAGAAGGGTTACTCTTAAAAGGGTTATGTAGGTTCGGAAAACTCCGATATGGTCAGCACCAAAATAAATGGGAATACTTGGATTGTTCAACCAATGTTAAATATTTTTTAACACTACAAGACCTTTATTTGTATAAAGGTAAAGCAGCAAAGTAAAACTTTATAGTTTGCAGGCAAGGATATCTGTCACATGTACACCTCCTAAAAACTCAGTTCTGCTTGCTTATGCAGTCCTAAAAGTGTAGAGCCCATGTTGTATGCTACTCACAGAGCAGCTCAGTTCACAGTGCCTTATATGCACTGTTGCTGGCCTTCCACTGGCCGCAGAAGCTGACTTGGTAATACAGTGAGTGATCATGCCAGATATTACATTTCAGATGGAGGATTATGAGCAGAGGAGCCATCATGTAGATACTTGGTTAACTAGGCTATGTCAGGTGGTTAACTAGGTAGGGGGTAATAGCCAAGGGACCTCACAAGTCAGTCATCCCCTTAGGGGCAGTTTTGCAAGGCCACAGAAAACCATATCGGGCAACCTGGAACTAAAGGAGAGGGTCAACCCAGAGGTTTCTTCAGATCTTACCTGAGCAGTCACTGTCCGAGTAGGAAAAAAGGTACAGGAGGAAGGGATTCATGTTGGGGAACTTTAGAGAGACACGCTCAGATGAAATCTGTGACTCTGCAGCTCATCACAGTCATGCTTGGCAAGGCACTTCAGTCTTGGCACAAGCTCCTAACTTACAGGAGTCAGTAGAATAGGATGGAAGAAACTCAACAGCTAAACTTTGTTTTAACGGCTGATGCATCAGCTCACAGGAACAACAGGCTTTCCCACAATGCTAGAAGCAATCCCTGGATTTCACGGAGAGGTGTAAAGCAGTTCACTGAAACGGTCCAAGAAGAAAAACGCAAAAACAATCTGGTCCCAGGTATCAACTTCTATCTACCTTTGTGGCAGTTTCAGAGCCACACTTAAAGTGTATGTTTCTTTGTGCCTTTTCAGGTGATGAGGTATCCCTTATAACAACAAGTGCCTTGGTGTTTCTGGATCTATGACAATGAGAATCCCATATCATGTACTGTAGATTGTGGATTCTCTCCAGGTGGGCTAATCAGAGGCGGTTGCTGGGACAGCATCTATTCTACCAGAGTGGGACTCAAGATACGGGGTGGGAACAGGTCCCATCTTTTTGTGTCAGGTGGAGACAATGAGCCAGGCCAGTGATTTTCTTTTAAAAGTGCTATTTTCTATAAAGTCAAAGGCTTGTCAGCTAGAACTCGCTCACACAAGTTCATAATGTAGCGTTTATGGATGTAAGCCTCACAAGACTAGACACTGAACTAGGGAGTGAAGAGGGCTGATTAGACACCATCTGTAACCAGCATATGGAAATAGAACATATAACAGCTGGGCAACAACTGCCTTAATATGCCATCCATAATTATAATAAACACTGGAACCCTGGAAGGAGGTACCATCATCCTTTATTTACACTCATACATGTTACCTACATTCATAATGTTTTTGGTGGAAAGCAAGGGCTCTCATTTTTTCACAGTGAATGGATTTACATAGACAGGGCCAGTAGGAAGGCTCACTAGAGGTTCATGTAAAATGATCTATACCCCTGGACTAGTAATAGCAGTCACTAATCACCAGTGTCTTCATTGGTTGGTTAATGGAGGGTTGTAATCATCCCGCCTAAGTCCATACAGAAAGATGCCTATTAGTACAGAGAGATATCACTAGCCATTGTGAAGTAAACGCTGTGGTTTGCAACTTCTGTCAGTCTCAATCGTCCCTCCATAACACGCGTCATCATAAAAGTGAGGAAAGGAGGAGCTAGTGGGTAATCATACCTTTTCTACAGGTAGCAGGTGGAAAAATAAACATGAAGTTGGTGACAGATAGGAGTTAAAGCTAATGTGTAGGCTTGATGAATACCCTTTCTGCAGAACTCGAGCACTTTTCGGGGAACAGCAGTAAAGTCATGTGAAGCATCTCTATCGGGAATCAAGACAGGTTTCCTTGTGTAGGAAAAATGTCACAGGGATTAGAATGATGAATTCAAAGGCAGGGCAGACAGGTTTGAGCTAGGGAATTCACAGACTACTAGTTAGGTAACAACAAGCCCATTTGGTTAATAATTTACTGCCAGAGTATATTTGACGAACCACTTATGCTAGGTGATGTTTGGGCAGACGAAAGTCAAAACAGATACTATTACCCGATATGGGGTTCCAAAAACGTGTTCATGATGTTTTAAGACCAACCACCCAAACCAGCCATGCACTTGACTTGATATTAAGGGTATCAAATATTTTAATAGCCTATAGAGGTTCCTTGGATGGATGGATCATTTTAATGCCATTCTCAATGTTGGTCGAATTTATCCAGGACCTAGTCATGGATGAGGGTCCGCACAAAAGGCTTGACAGAAAGTGGACTACGTAAGTACTTCTTTGAGTAGTGCCTTAAAATTGTTGGAGAATACAGAAGTGGTCACAAAGAACAATTAAAATGGTCTGCGTACTACTGCACTGAATTAGATTGCACCTTTACAAGTCAATTCCTGCAAAGAGAAGATAATAAAATGGTAGTGGGCATGGCCTGGCAACATGGCCAGTAGGACGAGAGCACCCGAGCTTCCGGCCAGAATTTGATGGGCACAACGTTCTGAAATGCCTCAAGTGATCCAGGGCTGAATCCTCGAACGGACTCGTCCCTTCCGAGATCGCACCTAGTGCTGCCCCCGTACCAGGGAGAGTGGAGGACTGCCGCTTCTACGGCATCGGGTGTGCTGCATACCCCTGCACTCCCCTGAGACTCACCATTTATGTCCTGGTTGGTCCACCTGTGATCGTGGAGGCTGGGTGGCTGCGGAAGTGGAGGTGTGATAGCGGCCTGCACGGCCTCACCTTCTGCGGCATTATAACGAATGCGTGTGCCGCTGGGGGGGCCCACAGACTGTGTGGAGGCCCCCCCCCGAGGAGCTCTTCCCCCTGGCCTTGTGTTCAGTGGTTGCTGGAACCGCCAAACACTGCCCCACTCACCACTGCAACTGTGAGTGGAGTGGATCGGCCCAGCAGCAGGGTAAGAGTGAGGAGCACAAGGTCTGCCCATGGATAATTACAAAAATCAAAATGTATTCCCACGCTGGAATTTACCTGCGCTGTCATACAGTGGCCTCGTCTTGCAGCAGCGCAAAGAAGCAATTAGTGACTGGGGGAGACTGATTGCCTAATTGCCTCTGCTACATCGCACATCTTATCTGTCTGCTATTGGTCCCCATTAGTACCCAGCCATCTATCAATCAACATCAATACCTGGGACTGGGGGCTTGTTACCCACTGCTTTGGAGATTCACTGTGCTGAGGGAGCATACCTGGGCATTCCCGAGACCCTATTCGGCAGCTGTGGGCCTCCCAAGGTGGTCCCGGCGGTCGGTGATGCTTTGGAAGTCCCACTAACTCTGGAGACAGACCGAGATGCCTTACTTGCATTCCCCGGTGCAAAAGCTCCCAGCAGAGATGGGTTCCCAACTGAGTAATATCAAATGTATGCTGTGACCTTGACGCATCAGTTGTTGGAGGTCCTTTTGGAGGTCCGGGAAACAAGTATCTTGCCATGCTCCATGAGGGAAGGGAAAATCGGTATGCTCCTCAAACCGAGTGGAGATGAATCCGACCATTCTGCCTATAGATCCATCGCAATGAGTAATTCGGACATGAAAATACTATGTAAGTGTTCCGTATTGCAACATTGGTCCATGAAGACCAGTGTGGATTCATACCTGGGCGTCACATTAGCTAGAACCTGCATAGACTAACCCATGTACTATATGAAGTTCAACATCGGCAGGCAGAATGGCTTTAGTGGCTACAGATTTGGAAAAAGCCTTTGATACCGTGGACTAAGGTTATCTCCTGGAAGTACTACGTATCATGGGATTTGGCCCTCACTTTAGAGAATGGGTGTGATTGCTATACACTGAGCCTCGTGCCTGGGTGAAGGTGGGGAGACAACTTTCAAAGTCATAGCCACTGGGTTGGGGGATACGACAGGGGTGTACGCTCTCCCCGCTTCTATTTGTGTTAGCGACAGAACCCTTGGCGATCTTGGTGCCAAGACAGATGTAGGAATGAGGGATACAAACAGGGACTAGTTACCATATTATCTCAATGTATGCAGATGATGCACTCTTCTACTCGTCTTTCCCCGCGCAGCTGTCCCAGCACTAATGCAGCTACTGGATAAGTCTGGGAATATTTCTGGCCTATGCTTTAATAGGGCCAAATCGTTGGTGTTCCCACTTGGCAGGCTGCCATCACTCCTGCTTGAGCAACTACCTGAGTCGAGTCTGCGATGGGAGACATCCCATTTCGGCTGTACGTTGGAATAACACAAGCATTTGCCTGGCCTGCCGTAACACGCGTCCTGAACCACACATGCATTTCTACAACACATTCCTTTACCACCCAAGTCATTACAACAACTTGCCTTGAAGAAAGCGCTGGACTTTGGAATAGTATAAATTACTATTCCAGCTCCAGTCTGCACCACAATAAGGAAAGTGTTCGACTTAAAAGTCCAACGTCAGTGCAACAACGCTTTTCCTAAGGCAACTCGTTGTAATGACTTACGTGGTGAAGCAATGCGTTGTAAAGATGCATTCGTGGTTCAGGTCACGTTGTAAATGCACAGCATGGTTCGAGCTGTGTTGTTGAGGCTGTTTCCCTCCCCATTTCCGATATTTAGGTATTAGATGTAGGAGGCTGGCCTGGCTTGTAGTGGGTACCAGAGGTACTTACACCTTGTGCCAGGTCCAGTTATCCCTTATTAGTGTATAAGAGGTGTTTCTAGCAGCTTAGGCTGATAGAAGGTAGCTATGGCAAAGGAGCTTAGGCTGAACTAGGAGACATGCAAAGCTCCTACTATACCACTTATATCATATGCACAATATCATAAGAAAACACAATACACAGAGTTACTAAAAATAAAGGTACTTTATTTTTATGACAATATGCCAAAAGTATCTCAGTGAGTACCCTCAGTAAGAAGGTTTAATATACACAAGTTATATGTACACAAACCAAAATTAGGTAAGTAAGAGCAAGAAAATAATGCAAACAGTGTAGAATTACAATAGGTTGCAATAGGCAAGCATAGGTATAGGGGCAACACAAACCATATACTCCAAAAGTGGAATGCGAATCACGATTGGACCCCAGACCTACCTGTAGAGGGTCGCTGGGACTGTAAGAAAACAGTGAGGGTTACCAAAATACCCCACCCCAAGACCCTGAAAAGTAGGAGCAAAGTGCACCTACTGCCCCCAGAGAGCACAATAGTCGTGATAGGGGGACCCTTCACTGACAACGGATTTCCGGACCTGAGGACCTGCAAGGCGAGGGGACCAAGTCCAATAGTCGCGACAGTGTCCAGGGGGGGCAGGAGACCAGGAAACCCCGGATGAAGGTGCAAGGAAGCTACCTCCGGATGGAAGAAGCTTGGAGGTCTGCAAGAAAGAAGAGGACTACGAACTTCTCTTTTGGAAGACAGATGTCCCACGTCGCGATGAAGCTTGAAGAGGTGTTCCCACGCAGAAATACCGCAAACAAGCCTTGCTAGCTGCAAGGGTCGCGGTAGAGGTTTTTGGGTGCAGCTGAGGACCAGGAAGGACCAGGATGTCACCTTTTGGAGGAGGAGACAGAGGGGGCACTCAGCAACTCAGAGAGCCCTAACAGAAGCAGGCAGCGACCGCAGAAGTACCCCAACAGGCACTTAGAAGAAGAGTGAACCGGAGTCCATGCGAAGTCACAAAAGGGGGTCCCACGACGTCGGAGGACAACTCAGAAGGTTGTGCACTGCAGGACGGAGTGCTGGGGACCGAGGCTAGGCTGTGCACGAAGGAACTCCTGGAAGAGTGCACAGGAGCCGGAGCAGCTGCAAATCACGTGGTACACAGCTTTGCAGTCTAGCATGGGGAGGCAAGGACTTACCTCCACCAAACTTGGACTGAAGTGTAAGAATCCATTTTGTATTGCTCCCTTTCTTTAAAACACGTGTAGTTTGAGCATTCTCTCTGAACGCGCACTGCCTATCACATATGTTATCTTATGTATATTTGTTTAAGTAAAATAAGCCTGTCTCCATACCACAGGCTTGCAGCTGGTTTCTTTCCCTAGCTGGGGCACGTTACTCATTATAATCATGTGGTAAAAATAACTAACCAACCTCGGCTGTTGTATTTTGGGGAGGGAAAGGCTGTTATCTATACCTTTGAACCATGCAATCCTTTGTAGGGTCTCAAGAATGTGGGAAGTCAGGCAGCTGCAGAAGGGAGTCGAGGACAAAGCAGGGAATGGAACCAGTGTGTGGAAACTGATTACCTCCTTAAAATATCTGTATGACGTATATCATTATTTACATACTTTATGTATCCTTTGATGTATGAGTATAAATATCACTGTTAAACGCCCCATGCTAGCACACTTTACTTCGGGCCATGGATGCCAGTTGTAAATTTGTCCTCTTTTGCTGCAGCAAAAATAAATAGACCATTGGTCATTGATTTTTCACTCCGGCTCTCCGTGTCAAAACTCCTTTATAAATGCATTTGTAAGTATCTCTAAAAAAGTGCCTTACAATTTGGCGTCCGAACAGGGACCTTCCAGTGGATGTCTTCAGTAGTGCTGTCACAAGACGTGCTGCCAGTGGGGGGACGCCGTTCCGGAGGTGTAGATTACAGGGGGCCCTGCACAAAGACTTCGTTTCAACGCAGCTGCATCTTATCCACCGGGCAGGCCTCTCCCCGCTTTTCACGACGTCCCAGCGAAGACCCTGAACATCTTATTTATTTATTTTTGACTGATTAGTCTGACACGGGCGGCCGGAGAGAAATCCAGGAAAAGCAGATAGTCAGGTAAGACTGTTCCTCGCTGGCTATTTGTCTGCTTTAACTTGCATTTGAGAGAATAATTGTTTTTGGATAACTGTTATCAATTTTGGGAATGATTAGTTCTTGGTAAATTTGCATTTGTACAAGGTACCATTTGACAATTTGTATTACACGTGTTTTGTTAATTTTGAATATTTTGACTAGGCCTGGACCAATTTGTAAGTTGGTAAACATTTGATAAAAGCGGTTTAAAAAAGGTTCTTTGTTGCATGTTACATTTTGAAATTTTATGGTTAGATATGGGAAAAAAAAATGCTGGCAAGGGCTATGTCGTCGTTTTTGCCGAAATCATGTTCCACGTTTAGATTAAAAAAACAACCGATCCGAAAAGAGGGAACAACAGGGTGGGACATGTTAAAGGATTATGATTTAGAGAATAATTTGTCTAACAGTATATGGCGCAGATATACTAGACATTGTCCTGACCTCCAGTGGCCAGATGATGGTTCTTTTGATTTAAAGAAACTAACCTACATACAGGAATGTTTGTTTCATAAAAAGGCTAGACAACACATGTTTGAGATATACAGAAAATGGGAAAATGAGGCCCCCAAAAGAAGAATTAAGACAAATAAACTGGTAGAGAAAGAGCAAAGGAAAACCATAATGCAAAAAGCAGCACAATACCACCATTCCCAAACCCAGAAAAGAATTGAGTCTGAAGATAGAGTTAGATAATAGCCTGACTGCACCTCCACCTTACACGCCCCCTGCAGTAGCCCAACCTATCATGGGGGCACAGCAACAGCAGCAAGGGCAAAATTTGGGAAATCCAGGTGCACCACCACATCAGCACGTGCCACAGCAATCACAGACCCCAGTCCAAGTCCAAATTTCTCCGCCCTCAGCTCCACCATTACCATCCAGCACTGCAAGTTTACCAATAAGGTCCTCTGCCTCTAATACCCCAAATAGACAACGCCGACAAGATACAACCATTCATACACTATCGCCCATGTGGAGCACACCTATGAAGCCGATTTCGGCCCCAGTACACGCTCCACTATTGGTGAGGATGAAAAACGGGTTATCAAAAATCAGTCAGGGACCTGGATGGCAAATCCTATTTACACTCATACCGATATTATGCACACAGTACAACATATGCCACATTTTGAACAGCAATTAGCAATTAAATACATGATTGAAAAATTGGAAGCAGATTGGTGCTGTGGTAATAGGGACTCTACCCCCATCCCTTATCAAAAAGAATTACACCAACTTTGGCGTGATATCGAAGCCTATAAACTTGAGGGTGAGGACCTATTAGAGGGAGTACGCATTTGCATTTTAGCTAGAGAACAAGTCCTAAAAATATATGAAAAGGGATTCCCAATGAGGGAAGTACATCCTGGTCCTCCAACTGCTGCTGTACTCGCAGCTGCAGCTGCAGCTGCTGCCAACCAACCGCCTCCGTAATCTATGTCTCAGTTTGTCCATGTCCCCCAGAAAAGGGAAGAGGTGATGGCTATAAAAAAGGATTTGCCGGATACTCGAAAGAATCCAGCTGACATTGATTATTTTTTTGTGGTCTTATTGGGCCCTGAAGTATGGCATAAAATTCGAAGAGTAGAAGATGCGCCTACTTTGGGAGCTACATGTTTTTTTTTTAGAAGAACATGAAACACGCAGGGCACCAAGAGCCTTGCCTCATCAGGATATTTTAAATTTACCTAACCGAATATTGACTAAATTAGAAACTGTTATTCCCCTTTAAACTGTGGACTGGGGAAAACTTGCCACTTATTAACAGAAAACAGGTGAAGATGTCCCAGATTATTTTACTAGAATTGAACAAGCGTTCATAGATTTTAGCGGCCAAGACCTCGCCACCGTAACAGGTGTCACGCTAATTGTGGAACGCTTTGTTAATGGCCTTCTACCTGAAATATCACAAAAATTAAAAGCAACAGAGAGTTCGTGGATGACGAAGGGACAGGCTGAGATTTTACAGATGGCACAATATTATGAGAGCAGGTATAAGGAAGAATTAGAAAAGAATGAGAAGTCAGTAAAAGAATTGAAGAAAAAGGTACTATTACAGCAGGCATATCGCAGGCGGAACACAACCCCTCAGCCAAGGGGTGGCCACCAAGGGGACAGGGAAGGGGTCGAGGGAGAGGTGCATCTGCACCACCCCAAGACCACCGCTTTAATATCAACCAATGTGCCTACTGTAAACAAGATGGCCATTGGCCTGATACTTGCCCATTACTGGAAGGAAGGCAAAGTATGTCACTTGATAGAGGGAACGCGTCAGGTAATACACGAGGGCGAGGAAGAGGTAGAAATGGTCAGAATTTGCAGAATGGGAACCAGGTCCCGCATAACACTAATATTTTTGACAATGCATTTGAATGACAATATTATGCTGATTAATCCTTTCCTGAATCCTACAATTATTAGGACAGCCACAGACAGGGCCAGGGGCGAGTAAGTATTACTGTAGATCAGAGTGGTCCCTATATCGATGTAAAAATCAAAGGAGAGAGCCATAAGTTTCTCCTAGATACTGGTGCCACCAGAACATCTATTGCACATTCTGCAGTCCCCGGGGCTCCCCTGTCTGGGCTTCATACCACGTCAATTGGGATTTCTGGGGTCCCCGTGGTGAGCCCCATCTCAGCACCTATGAAAGTAACTGTAAGACCATTTACAATACACACACCACTCTCTTTAACCTCAAGTTGCAATGAAAACTTGTTTGCATTAGATATGTTAAAGAAATTAAATGCAGTTATTCACTGTTCAATGGATGGTGTCTATGTAACTATGGATAGCATTGCCCCTACCGGTGCATGTTTTCACAGGAATACGACTTAACCCCAGAGCTAGCGGAAATAGACCCTCGCTTATGGGCCAAAGGCAAAAATGATGTAGGCATTATGGATATCGACCCTATTGTAATAAAAATCAAACCAGGTGCCCGGTTACCTTGTGTTCCTCAATACAAATTACCTAAAGCAAGCGAAAAAGGGCTCAAGGCAGTCATTTCTGATCTTGTGCATGCAGGTGTAATAAAGGAAATAGTGAGAAGCCCCTGTAACAGTCCAATTCTTCCTGTCGTCAAGAAACAAAATGATGCTAATAGATCAGATGATGAGCAATCAGTTACTGATAACCCAGTATATCGATTAGTTATTGATCTCCGAGAAATACATAAAATAGTGATTCCCCAGTTTACTGTGGTCCCAGACATGAATAGTATTTTCACCATGGTCCCACCCTCTGCGTGTTATTTCTCCGTCATCGATTTTAAGAATGCGTTTTTTAGTATTCCAATTGCCGAAGAAAGCCAATATTTGTTCAGCTTTGCTATATTTGGTAGATCATTTTCACTGACAAGGGTTTGTGCAGAGTCCCAGTATATATAATCAGTGTCTTAAACGTCAACTAGACCAATTCAATCCACCTTCAGGCTCTGCACTGTTGCAGTACATTGACAATATTTTAATTGACTCAGATTCCATGACACAATGTAAGACTGATACTGTTGCATTATTACATCATTTAGCATCCCTGGGCCATAAGGTGTCCCTCCCAAAATTGCAGTATTGTAGAGAGGAGGTCACCTATCTAGGACACCTCCTCTCTAAGGAGGGAAGGAGATTACATCCAGACAGAATTAAACTGGTTCATACAATGACTGAACCACGCACCCCTTCTGATGTCCGAGCATTTTTGGGATTTACATCTTTTTGCAGACAGTGGATTCCAAATTTTTCACTTATAGCAAAACCATTGATTGCTCTGACACTTTCAGATGTGCCCTCTCCTGTACCTTGGACTGACAGATGTGAGGAGGCTTTTCAGGAATTAAAAAAGGCAATGTGCTCTGCTCCTGTATTGGGTAATCTGGATTACAGCAAACCATTTGTTTTATTTGTGCATGAAAAGCATGGCTGTACATTGTCTGTTTTGACACAGGATCAAGGTGGGAGACAATGCCCTTGTGCATACTTCTCTTCCACTTTGGACACTGTGGCGCAAGCTTTGCCTACTTGTCTTAGAGGAGTGGCTTCTGCAGCTGCTGCGGTGAAACAAAGTGAAGGGTTTGTTGGTGGCAATCCGCTCACTGTGATGGTTCCTCATGCAGTTGATATTTTGTTAAACAAGACACAGACGCAGCACCTCACCAGTGCTCGTCTAACGGGTTATGAATTAACATTGTTCAGTCCAAATATTACTTTGAAGCGGTGCAATGTCTTGAACCCAGCTACGTTACTACCCCTCCCTCAGGACAATGTGGAATTTGATCATAATTGCATTTTTGCCACTGAGGAAGAAACCAAGGGACGGGTAGACTTAACAGATACTCCCCTATCTGACCCACAGGGAGAGCTGTTTGTAGATGGGTCTTGCTTCAAGTTACCAGACGGTACAACCACTGCAGCCTATGCCGTCACCACATTAAAAACAGTGGTTGAATCTCATAGGATCACGCAAAATTCGGCACAGGCTGCATAATTAATTGCCTTCACCAGAGCTTGTGAAATAAGTGAACATCTTAGTGTTAATATCTACACTGATAGCCAGTATGCGTTTGGAGTAGCTCATAATTTTGGGCGACTCTGGGCGAATAGAGGCTTTATCACGTCACATGGCACTACCATTCAGCATGGCAACTTGATTGTGGCACTTTTGAATGCTCTCAGCTTGCCCAGTCAGATCGCAATCATTAAGTGTAGTGCCCACAAGAAAATTACTGATGATATAGGACGAGGAAATTCTTTTGCAGATTCTACTGCGAAAGCAACAGCACGAGCACCATTTGACAATGTATACGTTGAGAGTAGTATCAGGGGGGAGCCCAAGAACGAAGTATTAGAAAATACCTTGCAGTGTGTGAGAGATATTCAAGCAGAGGCAACAGCAGAGGAAAGGGAACAGTGGGAGAAGAACGGTAGACTAGACAGTGAGGGTTGTTACACAGATGACACAGAGAAGAAGATGGATGTTACCTAATTGTTATGTACACGCTATGGTTACTATGGCCCACAGTCTTGCACACATCAGTGCCCAAGGCATCAAGACAACTTTGGACCATGTTTGGAGTAATCACATGATATCCAAAGCTGCTAATAACCTGGTCAAAAGTTGTATGGTGTGTGCAGTACACAATGCAGGAAAAGGGACCCCTAACCCCCTGGCCATTTTGCCCCTCCTGACCTCCCCATTGAAGCTATACAGATGGATTTTATCCACGTGGAACCATGTAACAAACTAAAATATGTGTTAGTGGTAGTATGTATGTTTTCAAAATGGATAGAGGCCTACCCATTAAAAGACAATGGTGCCCTTTCTACCGCCGAAATATTACTCAAAGAATACTTTCCTAGATACGGATTACCAAGATTAGTCTGGAGTGACAATGGCTGTCATTTTGCTAATGAGATAATGGGAAAAGTCTGTACCGCCCTTAACATCAAACAGCGATTTCATGCTGCAAATCACCCACAATCAGCGGGCCTTGTAGAAAGGTATAACTACACTTTGAAGAGCAAAATAGCTAAGATTTGTGCAGGGACCAATTTAAAATGGCCAGATGCTTTGCCCCTGGCATTAATGTCCATTAGGACGACTGCCAGTAGCAAGTCACGATTATCCCCCTATGAAATAGTCATGGGAAGGCCAGCCAATATCTGGGGGGTACCACGACCAAAGAAGCTTTCTGAAGTACAATATCCTTTGTTTGTAGACTATTGTAAACAAATGACTAAAGATTTGCGTTTGATCCACCAACAGGTCAAGGCCAGCCTACCGACTTCTCTTGAAGGCCCTGGTCACCCTGACAAAGAACTTTCAAAGAACCAACAGTCTTCAGCCCAGGTGGCGGGGGCCAGCCCAGGTACTGCTTGCAACACAGACGGCAGTGAAAGTGGAAGGAAGGAAAAACTGGATACATGCTAGCCATTGTAAGCGTGCACCAATTCCACTGCAATCTATTCCAGCAGCAGAATTACTGTGGTCTCCTGATTACAGAGAAGTAGTGAGACAGGAAACACCTCCACATGATTCAAGTGCTACCATTTCTGCTCCTGAGGTGACACAGCAGCCCAGTGACGAAGGTTTGCTGTTTGAAGATCAACAAACTCATCGATACAATCTGCGTCCTCGCCCACCCAAATGAACAGAATTCTGAAGGTGCGTAAAGCGGTGACCCCCTACGAAAAACTACATTTACATCACCCTGATAGCTCCCAGCCTGGAACTGCAGTTCCCCGCATTCACCGCCACAGGCATTTCCGATGCCCGTGATGTACCAGCATTAAAACAAGCTATCCTCACTGTTGTTACGAACACCATGGGCGACAAGGTTGTAAATGATTGTGATGACTAAAACTTCAGCATGAACATGAACACGGGTGACTAGCCTGTGCAACGACACCAGAACATTGGTCAGAACAACTGTCTCAACGAGAACACAAGCATAGTGGGATGCAGCTTGTGCAACAATATTATCTGTGATAAGAAAGTGTGTAGTTGGGGTTAACAGTTCTGTGACTGGCGAGAAAAAACAAGTACCAGTTCTATGGAAGCGGCCAGTCATTAGGGTTGGTGGGGTTTGTAGTCCCAGCGGGAAAGAAGGTGCTTTTTCTGTTAAGTACCCAGCACACCACCGATCTGGTTGCAATTGCTGGCCTCTGCCCTCATTTTGCTGAAACACTGAACAAAACTGACTAACTATACTGAAGACGAACTTTGAAGTATCGCGACTTACTCACTGGGAGTTGAGTTCTCATCAGGAGTAAAAACTTGACAAGGAGAGGTCAAAGGACCTAGGATCAAGTCAACATCTATTGTCCAGTATTTGAAAAACTAGTTCATGGACCAACTAGTGCAGCCGAACTACTAGAGTGGGAAGCACGGCGTTGCTGAACTCTAGTGGGTTGTGAACATTGAAGGAAACTCACTTATTTGTATATATACATATATAATTATTAGAATAGTGGTCTCATTATTTTGCATTTGCAAATTTGGTAATTGTGTGGATATATTTTTGAACACACATAGGTGGTTGAGACGAGTAAAACAGCACCATAGAAAGGTTGTAGGAACAAGGAGGAGAGTAGAATAAAATTATGAAAATATATCCATTTGGCAGGACAAATATCCCTCGAGAGAGTAGAGAAGAGTGGTCTTATAACTATTTCTACAAAACAACAATGAAGTACCTAGTGACCCTCATGTTAATATGTATAATGTCCAGCGGTGTTGCATCATTGTTGCAAAATCCCACTTTACATCCACTGATAAAGGTTCATGGAAAGCTGGCTGAGACATTAAGTCTCACTGACTGCTGGATTTGCCGGCACTTGTCTAGACACCCTGAGGACCCTATAGGCCTTTATGAAGTACCAGTATCACCAAGCGAATATGAAAGAGGGGAAGTGTGTCTTGTACCAAATACCACTTGGAGATGTGACCAACAAGAATATCAGTGGTACCCTAGGTGTGTTTTGCTCCCTAATACCCAGGCAGAATACAAGCTTTCCCCGATTCCTGGAGAGAATGCCACACTTAAAATGTTTCCCATATGTTTTGGTACCTATTTTCAAGGGCAAAACCCAGAGGCAAAATACATGGGGAAGATCCCACCTGAACAATGTGTTTACACTTTGATATTTGATGTTAAAACAGGGAATTGGGATCTTGAAGGAGAGGAGAAAATAGACCGAAATTGGACTGCATTAATTAATGGGACTTAGCAAAATTACACTGTAAATTATTGGAACCCGACGGTGGGAGGAAATGAGGTTCTGGTAGATCCAGAAGGATTGTTATATGATCCCTTCAGGGAACGAGATAGAAATGGGAAGAATTCACCTGTAATATTGTCCCGGGTTTTCCTTGGCCCCCTCTGGACGGCTAGATGTTCTTATGTTGCACCCTGGGCAAATTTATCATTGCTAAATGAAATTTGGGCGGATTACAAGTATTGTAATAGTTCTGAGCATGACACACCGAGGGTGTGGGTTTGCCCCGTATAAATTCAGTATTATAAATTCACAAATCCAGGGAGGCATGTATTTTGTATGTGGAAGAACTGCATATAAAGTACTCCCTGTAAACTGGGAAGGGATATGTTCACTGGCATATTTGGCACCCAACATTACTTTGATATCAAATATATCATCTTCCCAGCACCTTAACATGGGGAGTTTTGCACATAGGTACAAACGAGGGACGCCCATATTAGAGGAACGAAAGAACTGGGTATTTCAAGTACTACATGTTCTTATTCCAGGATTTGGAATTTTTGACTTACAGCTGGCAATGATGAACATGTCTGCTGAATTAGCCATTGCATTTAATGCCACCAGGGAGGCCATAGGACGTGTACAGCTAGAAATAAACTCTGCAGCCCAATTAGCTATACAAAATCGGCTTGCTCTAGATTTAATTACGGTACTACAAGGAGGAGTATGTGTTTTAATCCAACATCGGTACCAGCAAAAATGCTGCTACTTTGTCAACAAATCATCAGAGATAGAATTGGATATTGGGAAAATAAAAGAAGCAGTACAGGTATTTGAAAAGGGGGGCCAATACGAAGGAGGCAATTTAAGTTTATCATGGTTATGGTCTTGGCTTGGCGGGTGGGGCTTGTTGTTTAAAGACATACTTTTTAGAATAATAGCTATTAAATTAAGCTGTTTGTTAGTACAGTGCTTACCTGCTTTCTGTTCCTGTTTTAAAATTGTGTAAACTTCCTCCAGTTAAAATATTAGAAACCAATCGAACTATGATGCAGAGAGAAGAGATAAATTCCCAAATGGCTATTGATCCCAATATTCTCACTACAGATACTGGTTGCTCATACCCATCGGTTGTTTATGTCCCCATGAATGTCAATTCCAAGGAAGTAGGAGTAAAATTCAACATATATGAGGAAATTTAGAACTCTTTTCAAAACGTTGATTATGTTCAGGGAGAAAAACTCAAAAAGGGTTGATTGTAAGAATCCATTTTGTATTGCTCCTTTTCTTTAAAACATGTGTAGTTTGAGCATTCTCTCTGAACGCACTGCCTATCACATATGTTATCTTATGTATATTTGTTTAAGTAAAATAAGCCTGGCTCCACAGCACAGGCTTGCAGCTGGTTTCTTTCCCTAGCTGGGGCACGTTACTCATTATAATCATGTGGTAAAAATAACTAACCAACCTCGGCTGTTGTATTTTGGGGAGGGAAAGGCTGATATCTATACCTTTGAACCACGCAATCCTTTGAAGGGTCTCAAGAATGTGGGAAGTCAGGCAGCTGCAGAAGGGAGTCGAGGACAAAGCAGGGAATGGAACCGGTGTGTGGAAACTGATTACCTCCTTAAAATATCTGTATGACGTACATCATTATTTACATACTTTATGTATCCTTTGAAGTAGGAGTATAAATATCACTGTTAAACGCCCCATGCTAGCACACTTTACTTCGGGCCATGGATGCCAGTTGTAAATTTGTCCTCTTTTGCTGCAGCAAAAATAAATAGACCTGTGGTCATTGATTTTTCACTCCGGCTCTCCGTGTCAATACTCCTGTTTAAATGCATTTGTAAGTATCTCTAAAAACGTGCCTTACAGAAGAGTCACTGGACTGTGGGAGTCACTCGGACAGAGTTGCTGTGTTCCAGGGACCACGCTCGTCAGGATGAGAGGGGACCCAGAGGACCAGTGATGCAGTCTTTTGGAGCCTGCGTTAGCAAGGGGAAGATTCTGTCGACCCAGAGGAGATTTCTTCGGAGCTTCTGGTGCAGGGTGAAGGCAGGCTACCCCCAGAGCATGCACCACCTGGAAACAGTCGAGAGAGCCGGCAGGATTAGGCACTACAATGTTGCTGGTAGTCGTCTTGTTACTTTGTTGTGGTTTTGCAGGCGTCCTGGAGCAGTCAGCGGTCGATCCTTGGTAGAAGGTGAAGAGGGAGATGCAGAGGAACTCTGGTGAGCTCTTGCATTCGTTATCTAAAGAATTCCCCAAAGCAGAGACCTTAAATAGCCAGAAAAGGAGGTTTGGCTACCAAGTTAGGAGGATTGGCTACCAAGAGAGCCTCTGACGTCGCCTGCTGGCACTGGCTACTCAGAGCAGTCCAGTGTGCCCCCAACACCTCTGTTTCCAAGATGGCAGAGGTCTGGGACACACTGGAGGAGCTCTGGGCACCTCCCCTGGGAGGTACTGGTCAGGGGAGTGGCCACTCCCCTTTCCTTTGTCCAGTTTCACGCCAGAGCACGGCTGGGGGATCCCTGAACCGGTGTAGACTGGCTTATGCAGAGATGGGCACCATCTGTGCCCATCAAAGCATTTCCAGAGGCTGGGGGAGGCTACTCCTCCCCAGCCCTTCACACCTATTTCCAAAGGGAGAGGGTGTAATACCCTCTCTCAGAGGAAATCCTTTGTTCTGCCTTCCTGGGCCAGGGCTGCCTGGACCCCAGGAGGGCAGAAACCTGTCTGAGGGGTTGGCAGCAGCAGCAGCTGCAGTGGAGGCACCGGAAAGGCAGTTTGGCAGTAACCGGGTTCTGTGATA
Organism: Pleurodeles waltl; assembly: GCF_031143425.1. Classification (NCBI taxonomy): domain Eukaryota; kingdom Metazoa; phylum Chordata; class Amphibia; order Caudata; family Salamandridae; genus Pleurodeles; species Pleurodeles waltl. The sequence continues at coordinate 439,705,718 of NC_090436.1, read as the reverse complement.
GAGACCCGGGGGATCATGGAATTGTCCCCCCCCATTCCAGAATGGTATTGGGGTGACAATTCCATGATCTTAGACATGTTACATGGCCATGTTCGGAGTTACCATTGTGACGCTATACATAGGTAGTGACCTATGTATAGTGCACGCGTGTAATGGTGTCCCCGCACTCACAAAGTCCGGGGAATTTGACCTGAACGATGTGGGGGCACCTTGGCTAGTGCCAGGGTGCCCACACACTAAGTAACTTTGCACCCAACCTTCACTAAGTGAAGGTTAGACATATAGGTGACTTATAAGTTACTTATGTGCAGTGGTAAATGGCTGTGAAATAACGTGGACGTTATTTCACGCAGGCCGCAGTGTCAGGCCTGTGTAAGAATTGTCAGAGCTCCCTATGGGTGGCAAAAGAATTGCTGCAGCCCATAGGGATCTCCTGGAACCCCAATACCCTGGGTACCTCAGTACCATATACTAGGGAATTATATGGGTGTACCAGTATGCCAATGTGAATTGGTAAATTTAGTCACTAGCCTGTTAGTGACAAATTTGGAAAGCAGAGAGAGCAGAACCACTGAGGTTCTGGTTAGCAGAGCCTCAGTGAGACAGTTAGTCACCACACAGGGAACACATACAGGGCACATACTATGAGCACTGGGGCCCTGCTTGGCAGGGTCCCAGTGACACAAGGACTAAAACAACATACATACATACAGTGAAATATGGGGGTAACATGCCTGGCAAAATGGTACTTTCCTACATTAAAGTTGCGCACATACGTAAATTACTGATTCATCACAATCTGGGGAGGGTGACTGAGGGCCTGGGGAAATCAGCCTTATTCTGGAAAACCTTACCACTTTCTTTGAAAGGCTGCTTAGCCGTTGGCAAGATGATCTTACTCCATAGTTGTCTGTACATGTTGCAGAATTCCATGACTATCATTATATCATTACTTACAGATTTTTTTAGACAGTTGGATTCTATCCTAATTTCTCTTCTATGGGCGTGAAAACGACTTAGAGTTGCCTTGTCAACTCTCACAAGACAATATGAGGAGAGAGGGCTAGAGGCCCCATGGCTGGACTTATATTATTTTGCTGTTCAATTGGAATATGCAGCACGATGGCTAGACTCCGCAGACAATTGGGAGAAATGCCTACTTACTGGTATTGTGGACACTGCCCAGCTGTCAGAACTTCTCATGGAGGTTGCGTGCCTTACAGAGGCTGCCCAATACATAGTGAGACAGACTTCAATTCTTTGGAATAGGTTTGTACGTACCGCTCTTAAGAGAGCTCCATTACACCAAGAAATCATGTTAGGGATATTAAGTCCAATCAGAAGTATGATGCAAAATACGTCCTTCAACAATGACAAGATGGGGGGGGATAAACTTCTTCTTGCCATTTGGTGACTTAAACCCAAACAAAACCTTCATCACGTTCGAGCAGGCTAAGGACACTTTTTCCCCTTGGATTTGACCAATTCCTGCAACATACTGGACTACAGTAATGGCAAGGGGAACCTAGCCAACCTACCCAGCAGCCCCTGAGTCATCTAATGCCCTGGGGCTGCTTTTTGGCCTGCGGTCAAATAGCCATTTGATATCATTGTTTTACAAGACTATGGGCTCTCATGCATAAGGCGGTACAACTACGGGCTCGCCTGGGACCTAGAATTAATACTGCTTTCACTGACCGGTATTGGGCCCGAGTTAAGACCCTCACATTGAAAATGTCACTTACCCAGTGTACATCTGTTCGTGGCATTAGTCGCTGCAGATTCACATGTGTGGCACAGTCCGCTGCCTGGTGTTGGGCTCGGAGTATTACAAGTTGTTTTTCTTCGAAGAAGTCTTTTTGGTCACGGGACCGAAGGACTCCTCCCTCCTCGGCTCCATTGCGCATGGGCGTCGACTCCATCTTAGATTGTTTTCCCCGCAGAGGGTGAGGATGGAGTTGTTTGGTATAAATAGTGCCCATGCAATGGAGTGAATATGTATGTACGTTAAGAGTTTCTAATAATTATTTACAAATGTTCAGATGTTTAAGATTTATGATCTACTTCTAAACGGCTACAGGCTTCCCGGGGAGGTGGGAGGGTACATGTGAATCTGCAGCGACTAATGCCACGAACAGATGTACACTGGGTAAGTGACATTTTCAGTTCGATGGCATATGTTGCTGCAGATACACATGTGTGGCATAGATTATAAAGCAGTTACCTCCCCTAAAAGCGGTGGTTTAGCCTGTAGGAGTTGAAGTAGTTTGGAATAATGTTCTTAGTACAGCTTGGCCCACTGTAGCTTGTTGTGCATTTAGTACGTCTACACAGTAGTGTTTAGTAAACGTGTGAGGCGTAGACCAGGTTGCAGCCTTACATATTTCGCTCATAGGAATGTTTCCTAGAAAGGCCATTGTAGCACCTTTCTTTCTGGTTGAGTGTGCCTTTGGTGTAATAGGCAATTCTCTTTTGGCTTTAAGATAGCATGTTTGAATGCATCTGACTATCCATCTAGCAATGCCTTGTTTAGAGTTTGGATTTCCTATGTGTGGTTTTTGAAAAGCTATGAACAGTTGTTTTGTTTTCCTGATTAGCTTTGTTCTGTCAATGTAATACATTAGTGCTCTTTTGATGTCTAATGTATGTAGTGCCCTTTCAGCCACAGAATTTGGTTGTGGGAAGAACACTGGCAATTCTACTGTTTGATTTAAATGGAATGGTGAGATTACTTTTGGCAGAAATTTTGGATTTGTTCTTAGAACTATTTTATTGTTGTGTATTTGAATAAATGGTTCTTGTATGGTAAATGCCTGTATTTCACTTACTCTTCTGAGGGATGTGATTGCAATGAGAAATGCGACCTTCCAGGTTAGATATTGCATTTCACAGGAATGCATGGGTTCGAAAGGTGGACCCATGAGTCTTGTTAAGACGATGTTAAGATTCCATGAAGGAACTGGTGGTGTTCTTGGTGGTATAATTCTTTTTAGCCCTTCCATGAATGCTTTAATAACTGGTATTCTAAATAGAGACGATGAATGAGTAGTTTGTAGGTAAGCAGATATTGCTGCGAGGTGTATTTTTATAGATGAAAAAGCGAGATTTGCTTTTTGCAAATGTAGTAAGTATCCTACTATGTCTTTAGTAGAGGCATGTAATGGTTGTATTTGATTGGAATGGCAGTAGTAAACAAATCTTTTCCACTTAGATGCATAGCAGTGTCTAGTGGAAGGTTTTCTAGCTTGTTTTATGACCTCCATGCATTCTTGTGTGAGGTCTAAGTGTCCGAATTCTAGGATTTCAGGAGCCAAATTGCCAGATTCAATGATGCTGGGTTTGGATGCCTGATCTGTTGTTTGTGTTGTGTTAACAGATCTGGCCTGTTGGGTAGTTTGACATGCGGTACTAGTGAAAGGTCTAGTAGAGTTGTATACCAAGGTTGTCTTGCCCATGTGGGTGCTATCAGTATGAGTTTGAGTTGGTTTTGACTCAACTTGTTTACTAGATATGGAAGGAGAGGGAGAGGGGGAAAAGCGTACGCAAATATCCCTGACCAACTCATCCATAGAGCATTGCCTTGTGATTCGCGGTGTGGGTACCTGGATGCGAAGTTTTGGCATTTTGAGTTTTCTTTTGTTGCGAACTAATCTATCTGGGGTGTTCCCCAAATTTGAAAGTACTTGTTCAGAACTTGGGGGTGAATTTCCCATTCGTGGACTTGTTGGTGGTCTCGCGAAAGGTTGTCTGCTAGTTGGTTTTGTATTCCTGGAATAAATTGTGCTATTAGGCGAATGTTGTTGTGAATCGCCCACTGCCAAATTCTTTGTGTTAGGAGGCACAATTGTGTTGAGTGTGTTCCTCCTTGTTTGTTTAAATAATACATTGTTGTCATGTTGTCTGTTTTGACAAGAATGTATTTGTGTGTTATTATGGGTTGGAAGGCTTTTAACGCTAGAAATACTGCTAACAGTTCTAGGTAATTGATATGAAATTTTGTTTCGTGTATATCCCATTGTCCTTGAATGCTGTGGTGATTGAGGTGTGCTCCCCACCCTGTCATGGAAGCATCTGTTGTTATAACGTATTGAGGCACTGGGTCCTGAAATGTCCGCCCTTTGTTTAAATTTTTGCTGTTCCACCATAGAAGCGAGAGGTATGTTTGGCGGTCTACCAACACCAGATTTTGAAGTTGACCCTGTGCCTGTGACCATTGTGATGCTAGACACTGTTGTAAGGGTCGCATGTGTAGTCTTGCGTTTGGGACAATGGCTATGCATGATGACATCATGCCTAGAAGTTTTAGCACATGTTTTGCTTGTATCTTTTGGTTTGGAAACATAGCACTTATTACCTTGTGGAATGCCTGCACTCTTTGTGGACTTGGAGTGGCAATTCCTTTTGATGTGTTGATGGTTGCTCCTAGATATTGTTGTGTTTGACACGGTTCTAGGTGTGATTTTGTATAGTTGATGGAAAACCCCAGTTTGTGAAGGGTTTGTATGACAAATGTGGTGTTGTTTGCGCATTTTTTTACTGTGTTGGTCTTGATTAGCCAATCGTCTAGGTAAGGGAACACATGTATCTGTTGTCTCCTGATGTGTGCTGCTACTACTGCTAGACATTTTGTGAACACTCTTGGTGCAGTTGTTATTCCGAATGGCAACACCTTGAATTGGTAATGTATTCCTTTGAATACGAACCGTAGGTACTTTCTGTGAGAAGGGTGTATTGGTATATGAAAGTACGCATCCTTTAGGTCTAATGTGGTCATGTAATCTTGCTGTTTGAGCAGTGGAATGATGTCTTGTAGTGTGACCATGTGAAAATGGTCCGATATGATGTAGGTATTTAGTGTCCTGAGATCTAATATTGGTCTTAATGTTTTGTCTTTTTTTGGAATTAGAAAGTACAGGGAGTAAACTCCTGTGTTTTTTTGTTGTACTGGTACTAACTCTATTGCATCCTTTTGCAGTAGTGCTTGAACTTCTAGTCCTAAAAGTTCTAAATGTTGTGGTGACATTTTGCGTGTTTTGGGGGGGATGTTTGGTGGGAAGTTGTGGAATTCTATGCAATAGCCATGTTGGATTATTGCTAATACCCAATTGTCTGTTGTAATCTGTTGCCAAGATTGGTAGAATTGGCTTAGTCTTCCCCCCACTGGTGTTGAGTGAAGGGGTTGCGTGACTTGAAAGTCACTGTTTAGGTGGAGGTGTTTTTGGAGTCTGGAATCTTCCCTTACTCCTTGGGAATTGACCCCCCCGATATCCCCTGAAACCTCCCCTTTGGAAGGAACCCTGATATGGTGTGGTTCTTGTTTGTTGGCTGGTGGTGTCTGTGGGTTGGCCACGAAACCCCCCTCTAAATGGAGTTTTTCTGAAAGAGCCTCTGCTCTGCGGGGAGTAGAGTGCGCCCATGGCCTTGGCCGTGTCTGTGTCCTTTTTAAGTTTTTCAATGGCTGTATCCACTTCAGAGCCAAAAAGTTGTTTCTCGTTGAAGGGCATATTAAGGACAGCCTGCTGGATTTCAGGTTTGAAGCCTGAAGTGCGTAGCCAAGCGTGTCTCCTTATGGTGACAGCAGTGTTGACTGTTCTTGCTGCAGTATCGGCTGCGTCTAGTGAAGAGCGGATTTGATTGTTTGAGATCGTTTGTCCCTCTTCCACTATTTGCTGCGCCCTTTTTTGGTATTCCTGGGGAAGATGGTCTACGAGAAGTTGCATCTCGTCCCAGTGTGCTCGGTCATATCTGGCCAGCAGCGCTTGTGAATTTGCGATGCGCCACTGGTTGGCTGCCTGTGATGCTACTCTTTTCCCTGCCGCATCAAATTTTCGGCTTTCTTTGTCCGGAGGTGGGGCGTCGCCAGATGTATGTGAATTTGCTCTCTTGCGAGCTGCCCCTACTACCACGGAGTCAGGTGGTAACTGCGAAGTAATAAACACTGGGTCTGTGGGTGGTGGTTTGTATTTCTTATCCACCCTTGGGGTGATGGCTCTTGATTTTACGGGCTCTTCAAAAATTTGTTTTGCGTGCCGTAACATCCCTGGTAGCATTGGGAGACATTGATATTGGCTGTGTGTAGCCGAGAGGGTGTTCAATAAAAAATCATCCTCTATAGGATTGGAATGCAGTTGGACATTGTGGAATTCTGCTGCCCTAGCCACCAGTTGCGAGTATGAGGTACTGTCCTCTGGCGGTGACGGCTTTGTGGGGTATGACTCGGGATCATTGTCCGGCACTGGGGTGTCATACAGGTCCCAAGCGTCTTGATCCTGATCGTCATGACTTATGGTAGTTTGCGCTGGTGAGTGCATTTGTGGCGGTGTTTGTGCCGGCGATGCCTGTGGTGGAGAGGGCGGAGGCGTGACTTTTTTAACCACTTTGACTTGTGGTTGTGCGTCATCCTTTGGAAGTTCGATCCTTCTTTTCCTCATGATTGGGGGAAGGGTTGATATCTTCCCTGTGTCGTGCTGGATGTACAGTCTCTTTTGTGTGTAGTCCGATTCTACACTTTGGAGCTCTTGTCCAAGTCTGTGCATTTGGCCACTTATTCCTTGTTCCTCTGAGTAGGATGAAGGTGTGGTATTTTTCGGCGCCGAGAGAGAATCTTTTTTCGGTTTCGGCACCGACAGAATTTTTGTTCCTTTCGGCATGGATTCTCGGTGCCGATGTTTTTCGGTGCCGGTATCTTGTTTTTGTCTCTCGGAGCCGCTTTCTCGGCTCCGAGGTTGCTCCATGGCGGTCCCTCGACCGGAGTCGGGTGTCTTCGCTATGGGCGTGCCCTTTTTCGGCGCCTTCGACGGGTCGCCTGTTTTATGGGTCGAGCCATGGCCTGTTGGCAGTGGCGTCCCCTGGGCTTTCGGTTTGTCGATGAATTTACTTTTCGACGTCTTACTCACAGTTTGTTGCTGTTGTTCGATGTCGGAGTCTCCGGATTCTGATTCCGGAACCGAGAATGTTTCCTCTTCCTCGTCGAAACGTTGTTTTGTCGACGTGGACGCCATTTGTTGACGCCTGGCTCTTCGGTCCCGGAGTGTTTTTCTGGACCGGAAGGCTCGACAGGCTTCACAGGTATCCTCCTTGTGCTCGGGGGACAAGCACAAGTTACAGACCAAGTGCTGATCTGTATAAGGATACTTACTGTGACATTTTGGGCAGAAACGAAACGGGGTCCGTTCCATCGGCTTCGATGTCGCACGCGGTCGGGCCGACCAGGCCCCGGTGGGGGATCGAAACTACCCCAAAGTCTTCCGATGATCGGTGTCGATGTACCTAACTATCCCGATACCGAACGGAACAATACCGACGCTTTCTTCCGAGATTCTGACTAACTTTCCGAACCGAAACACGGAGCGAAAAGGAATACGTCCGAACCCGACAGCGGAAAAAAACAATCTAAGATGGAGTCGACGCCCATGCGCAATGGAGCCGAGGAGGGAGGAGTCCTTCGGTCCCGTGACCAAAAAGACTTCTTCGAAGAAAAACAACTTGTAATACTCCGAGCCCAACACCAGGCAGCGGACTGTGCCACACATGTGTATCTGCAGCAACATATGCCATCGAACATACTGTTTCTTGTAATGCCCGATTTAAATTAGTGCATTATAATTTCCTTCATAGGTTGTATCTCACTGCAAAAGAACTACATCAGATCTCCTCTCTCTACTCAGATGCCTGTCCCAGATGTGGTTGCAGGGGGGGCAAATTTCATACATTTAGCTGGGCAATGTAGAGAGGTCCAGACTGAACGGACACACATGATGACTGAAATACAGAGAGATGCAGGAATAACTTTTGCACAGATCCCTCAGTGTTGCCTCCTTAGTAATATTACATGACTGAAGGGGAGGAAAATAGCACACAAGTCCCTACACTTATCCTTAGTCTTGGCTAGGTGCAGGGTAACCATTCCACGAATGGGTCAAACTATGCTCGCTGGCATGCGGATATGTTGGAATGGTCAGTAGCTGAGGAAATGCATATGAGAATAAGTTGAAATGATGACAAAGCACTTGAGGATGTAGGTACCTTGAAAATAATGTGATGTCTTTCTTGACCCAGAGCTGGCAATCACCGCCTCGGACAGTTAGAGTGAAGACACAGCGGAAGAAGTGGAGGCTGGAAGATTAGTAGAGGATGTCAACTAAAAGGAATTTCATTGCGATACAGTAACTGACTTTGCTATGCTTTCTTAAGTAAATGCTGGGGAGGATGATTGGGGATAGATTCTTAGTCGGATATGTTGAATAGTTCAATGTCTGACTAATTGTACCAATAATACTTACCTGTGAGCCCATTTTTGCCACTCAATAATGCTGTAAGGTTTATTATGCAACTATGAAAAACAAAAGATTAAAAAAAATATATATATATATTATAAATGGTAGCGGGCCTCCTTTACACTGAAAGAGAAAAAATAAAGTGGAAAAAAGATGGCACAAAAAAATTACAGACTGCAAGACAAAATAAATTATTATTAAAACAAGATCTTTATGGCCGATAATATTTGCAAAGAAGTTTATAGAACTCTTGGCTCTCTTGCAAACCTGAGAGGCACTGCTAATGAAGTCGTCACTTCTCTAGCTTTAGTAGATGCTCTCATCTTATGTCCACTATAAAGAAGAGAAACTATTGAGGCGTGTCACACTGTTAATAAAGATACATAGCAAAATGAGGTCTCTGTTTCTAGTGTTCTACCACTGATGTAATACATTTAATGACTAAGAATAATCTATTGGGTTTACCAATTAATATTTGCCCAGCAAGATTAATCTTTGCCACTAAGGAATCTATCGCTACAGCTCTAATGATACACTATAGCATTATAGCCCGCTGCCAAGGGCTACACCCACTGTTAAAGGCCCTGAACCTGAGTTATAGGCCCAGTCCTCAGGTGAAGCCCTATAACAAGGGTTATGGCCTTAAATAATTGGTATAGCCTGAGGCAGAAGGACTATAAGGCTATTAGAACATACAACCCACTAAGGGTAGAATGTTCTACATTTAAGAGGGAGAAACATGAAGACAAACATTGGAATGTTGGAGCGCTGGGCTAACACCAGCAATTATAAGCCAGGAGCCACTCCATTGTCTTCAATGAAGCTCTAAACATTCCAATGGTCTTATATACCCTTGTAGCGTGCCGTAGCGGGCTATACCGGCCATTAAAGGCCCACTCCAGTGTTAAAGGCCCGAGCCGGAAAGCGAGGGCCTTTAACAAGGGAGTGGGGCTTTTAATGGCCGGTGTAGCCCAACTACTGCCATCTATAGGGCTATTAGAACATTCCACCCCTAGAGGGTAGAATGTTCTAATAAGTAAATAAAAGGCCTCACAGAGCCCAAGGGGGTTAAAATCCCCTCGGGCTCCATGAGGCCTTGGTTCACAACAACAGCTGTGAAAGACACACTTTGGAATGTTGGAGCTCCGAGCTTCTACCAGCCATTACAAGCAGAGCTACTCCATTGTCTCCAATGGGGTGCTGAACATTCCAATGTTCTAATAAGTTCCTAAGGATCTTAAGTAAAAAATTGTATGATTTAGCAAAAAAGAAACGGTGCCTAGACTAAACTTCTTTAATTCTTTATGATGAGAAGTTACCTGAAAAATAACTCTTACATCAGAGATCCTATATTATGTAGAAAGTTCAGATCTATTAAAAGGTGCAAACCGAGGCTTCTAATCTCATTTCAGCATAAGGACAGTAGTTACATCTGCTACAGATGATTTAAGGATGATAGCGGATGAAGTGGTGTCAGAGCGGTGATCATTTTAGATCCAGATGTGTTTAACTGCCTTTGACTATACTACTCTTCTATATTTCTTGGAAAACTATTCGTTCAAGGTCATGGCACTCAGATGGATAAACACCTTTCTGACTGGCAGAACTAAGGCAATTCAACTGACTTTACACAGGTCTGTAGAGGTGTTCACCAATATTCACCTTATTCTTCTTATCTTCAGTTTTCACAGGAGATCAGTGAAATAAAGACTTTCATGTCAGTATATAGTGGACACCCTTCTATCTGCTAGATCCAGAGGTCAGAACAGATCTCACACACACGCACACTGGTTTTACTGCACATGACATAGCCTGGCATTGGTGAAATAAAGCAGTACATATGCAGACTGGCATATGAGCAAGCTATTAATCCCTGAAGCTAAAGCAAGATAGTTTAAATAATGTTCAAATTTGCAGATGCCGCTAAAAATGAAACACAGATGTTATCGGTTTTCATGGGCCTCTTGAGCAAAAAAAAAAAATGAAATTCACCCGAATCTGAACTGGGAAATGTGGGGAATGTGGGCTGCTAGCCAGACAGAGCTCCACAGAATGCAACTACTGTGAGGTGATAGCCAGCAGCACAGGAAAAGAATGACTGGAGTCGCCAATTACAGTCTGAAGTCATTAAAGGAAGGAAAATGTTGAGCAGTCTCGTAATATGGGTGAGGCCCTTTGTCTGGCTCCTCCACTGTCCCTATTAAGACTCTGTTTATTCCAAGGGACTCTGAATTAGAGGGAGAATAAAGCAAAGCTGCCTGCCCACTAGTGTTGGCCAGTACCCTGGCCTTATATAACCTCACAATTCTACAGAGAAAGCCGGTCTGAAAATTAAATCATCCTGTGAGAGCCCCTTTTCAGGGAGCAAATTAAATTCACCTACATAACAAACCAAGCTTCTCTGGACCAGATCAACTTTTCTCTGCTGACCAGATGCTATAGTATTTATCCTCCTGCTGTGAGACTCATTGTAACCCAGATCGAGTGGTGCACAGTGCAGCCCTCCCTGTTGCCGGAGATGGTCGGAACCCTGATTATAGGAAAAGATGAAGCGATCAGGATATCACCAGATTATAGTACATTAACACCCAGTAGGATCAAGAAATGGCAGGTCCGTGGAGGCCAGGAAGACCTGCAGAACATGGAAACTCAGATGATACTTCAGGGGCCCAAGCCCTTGCCACTATATTAAAATAAGATAGATACAATTTCCCTGAGAGCATACCTTCAAAAATGATCCTGCCCAGGAGCTTTAGCACAGATTGGAGGATGCTGAAGGGGGCTTTTATTGAAGAAACCTCAGATTAGTAGGTTTCCGGAAAAAGCGAAGGGACATGCCCTCAATCACTTCCTGCAGAATTAAATCACAGATTCTCTCAAGCCCACTGGACTTTCAAACTGCTCTACTGTTGTGAGGGCACATAGCCATCATCCCATCTCTACTTGCCAACATACGTCCCAGGTCTATCACAGACAAAATCCATATTTACTGGACAGGGACATTGTCTCTCAACAAGCAAGGAACGCCTGAAATACGAGAACTGCACAACCAGAATATTTAAAAAGTACAAAAGCTCAGAAAAATCTTTTGAACCAGTAAAACAGCAACTTAGGTTTATGAATTTGAAATAATTCATGATGTAAAAGTGCTCTTTGTCATTAGCCCTGAGGTACTTTGGGACAGGCTGGAGACAGGAGGGGGGCAAATCTAACTGGCGTAGCAAACTGTGGCCCCAGCAGAAACAGGAATTTTGTCTGGAGGAATACCAAGACCAAAAAGAGACAGCTTGGCCCAACCAGGGTAACAAAATAAAGGCCTAGAAACTTGTATACAGATAGATGGGGTTTAAATGATACTGCAGGCTGACAGATGGGTGACAAGGAGTGCTGGATGAGTGTATTTGACAAAACTGGTTAGGCTGGCCTGGTGGCAAACACACTCAAGAAGCAATACACATACATCATGTATAAGGTGATTTGAGGGCAAGTCCTCGGTATGGTTTTAGAACATTCTCCCATTTTCCATACTAGGTAGAACTGCTGTGTCTTTCTTGCCTGCATACAATACAGAACTTCGTGTGCCCCATTCTGTCTTCCACATATAAGTAATTAGATAAACTTATTGTATCCAGGATAAAGGCTTGGATAAAAAATAGGGTGGGCCCGAGTATGCTGAAACTGGACCAGAAGAACAGGGTTTATGGTTAGTGGATGTAGTACTCTTATTAAACTGCATCTCAATTACAGCACACAGCACAATGGTGTGCAGAAGAAGTTAAGTAGAAGAAAAGACCGTTGAGTGCATTACTCAAGGATGAATTGCTGTTAGAGCTACTCATAAGCAGAGGACATACATTATCTCAATACACATATACTGTGAAGAAATCATGGATGGCCCGAGAAACCACAGTAACAAGAGGCCTCAGGAAAGTTGTGTTTCTTAAGACTTAGAATTATGGAGCCTGAACCCATTCAAACGTGTCATTTGAGATACGTCACTATCTCGTTGGAGGGCGAGGAGATGCCTTACCCTAAGGGATTTTCACCCAGGGAATATGTTTATATTTTTTACTGAGGCCCAAGAAGTGCTTGGGATCCGACCTGAGTCATTTCAGACATATGCCAAACTAGCAAGAAAAGCATGAGAAGTTTGACCAAACACCCTGAAAGACAAAGTCAGAAAGTTTTTCACATCTTAAAATCAAACACTCATTTCATTCTTTTTGAGTAAACTGACAGCATATATTTTTCACTTCTCAATAAAGGCAAAATAGCCCAAAATGCAACAAGCTACAACAATGTGAAAACAATGGAATAGTTTACCTAATAAAGTAAAATGTGAAAGAACTGATAAAAAACAATGTTGGTAATTGTACATATGACAGTTTAAGAATTACGAAGATGTACTCATGTAGGTATATTCAGGGCCACTGAAATTATCTGCAAGAGGAGGGTCAAATTGTGTGGCAGGGTTGAGTAAATTATGCGACAAGAAAAGGCAAAGTACAGCACATTTTGTGATAGTATTCCTGAATTATTTTGTCATTTTTACCCTTGGTAACAGAGTCTGGGCATTGGTTGCACATCATTAGCACCAGCTTAACACTCAAATATAGCAAGAAAGAACAGAAAGGTGACTAGTCAAAGACGTTTTACTCTGCGGCAACACTTATCACTGCATTTTTAGCAACTTTCGAACCATGTGAGCTAGAAACAAAATTATTTTTTTCAAAAAAATCTGCAGATTGTGCAGCAGATGACAGATTATGTGGCAAATGCTGCAAATCTACAATTATAGGAAAAACGCCACAGATGCACAATCGCACAATTGCCAGTGCCCCTGGGTACATGGTACTTCTATTGCACAAACCTAGACAAAAGGCAGTGCAGAGCTATATAAAGTCAAAGACAGGCATAAAGTCAACAAGTGATATAAGTAGCTAGGTCATGATGGTGTGTTCTCGGACTATCTGTATTAGCAGACATGTGTACACAGATTTAAGGGAATGACGGTTAACGACCAGCTGAACATGTACCACATGTATCACATCATTTATAACATCACATTTAATAAGACAAAGTTTATCTGGCTATCCGGTAGGGTATACTATTAATCAACCAACAGGCTAATGAAGAGCTAGCAACTGGCTGCAACACAATTAAAGATGGTTATTACTTTGAAGGGTCCAGGGAAGCGGAGATCAACATTGTCTCTTCCATTAACTGTTGCTTATTGGCCTTGAGTCAGGAAGGTTTTTAGTGATGACTATTTTTATTTAGGAATACCAAGGGTCAACACTGTGGACTTGAACTTCTACTTTATTAATTGCTCCAAAGTCTGCAGCTTGTTATTTTTTTAGGTAGTGTCTGGACTTCTTTTGAAAATAACCCTGTACAGTTCACCCAGGACTACAACTCTTACTTCCAGTATGCAGTCAATATGAAGTAAGAGGAGCATTGTTTTAAGTTTTTAAGTGCCAACATAGTTTTAGAATTGTATTGTTGCCGTAACCACCTCACTTAAGTAGTCAGTAAACAAAGGTTGCATTAAGTCATAATCTGGGGGTGTGAAAGCAACTATCAAGTGAAAACTGTCATACAAAGAGTAGAAGAAATATATTTCCTCAGCTATACATAACTCCAAAACACAGGAGCAGCACTCATTTTGAGATGAAAGTACCAAGGTTGAAGGCACCATCCACTCAGTAATAGCACTCCGATGAGTCACTGACTTCTGTGTCACCCAACCCAGCTTGTATTTGTGTGAGCGAGTGCCAGGGCATGGACAACCAATAAGAAATGTGGGCTTTTTTTTATTAAGTCCCAAAACTAGGAAAGCGCTGGAGCTTTCCCGGAAAGTGCAATATGCAATTAAACAGCAGCAACAAGCAGTATGCAGCGCAGCCCCAGAGAATTAGTTTCAGAAAAATGAGGTTGGCTTAAAATATCTTTATGAAAACCCAAGAATTATAAAACTTTGAATGAGTGTGTACATTTCCTGGCAAAGAAACCCCAAAAAATGCCCACTTAGCAATACTTTTCACAGATTGTAAAATTTGGGGTGAGCTAAGACTGGCTGCTTTTGATGCAACCTTGACTTCTGCCAGTTTATGTTCTGGTTTATGTTCTGGTTGCAGTGGTATCAAAGGCTCTATCCTGTTCCAAGTTTTCCAATCACTATTTTAAAATAAGAGCAACATTTGTAGTGTCCTTATTGATAGGGAAGTGTAGAATGCATTTTTACTCCCCATAAGAGCAATATTCGTACACTCCGAAAGAAGACACCCAGTAACAGAAACCCACTCAGCCTGTCTTACATAGGAGGCTGATAAAAAATGTATTAGGAAATAATAGCTGCAAAAGAAAATTAAGACTGTGTTGTGCATCATATCACTGATCCATATGCTAATATCATTATTCTTTTTGCAACTGAATTATGAATATAGGTTTACTATATGCACATCTCCAACTTAGTCATCACCGGACTGCAGGAATGGCAAACAGAGTGACAGAGTATTAACCAATAAAAGAGAAAAAAACTCATCACTAGCAGGGGGAAAAGAAATTGATAAACCTGTTGTGCTGTGTATACCTGTTATATTGTGCATTCATACAGAGGTCAAAGTGCTACTTTGAGGAACTTAGGGAAAAATGGCTAGCAGATATGGGTAAAGATGATCAGTGGTGTGGACTGAGGCCTAATTCTGAGTTATATAGTAAAAGCACTCAGGAATGCACGCTTCAGTTTGCCACAATTTAATAATACACACAGAACTTGAATCCCAGAAAATGAAATAAAAACGATTCAGGACTGTAACAGTCCTTACCGAGATATAAAGCAAGTTCTTCCACTCAACATGGTCCTGCCACATGATATAAGGCTTTTGGAAGGATCTCATGAAACAGCTTACTGAGCCCACTTAGAGATCAAATTTGATAAAGCCATTCAGTTGCCTTTTAGGTTTGTTCTTTTGTCCTAAGAAATCGAAGATGACTAACAGATTAATAGACCTTGCTTTCGCAATAGCAAAGCCACTAATAGCAATTACATGGAAATACCCTAGCCTCCAGTTATATAAAAATGAGGGCAGATATGCATAAGTCACTAAGCTGAAAAGTGCCTTTTGCATATGATAGTTAAACAAAAGTTGAGAAAAACAGCAAAGAGATGCTGTACACAAAGTCACTAAAATAAGATGACAGAATTTTAATTGAAAGTTATGGAAGCACAGAGAAAAATGTAACAAAGAATGAAGAATACCTTGGAACAGAGGGATCCAAACACTTTAATGATCGCAGGCGGAACTACATAAGATACCTGATGAATATGCAGGTTTTGTAACATACTTTATGTCCCTCCATGGGATCTGTTACCATTCATACAAAAACGCACCAGGGACGAAAAGAAAAGAGCTGGACTGATCACGATGGCCTGTCAGAGCTATAGGTAATCTATTACACTCATAAACCAAAGAGAACCAGCAGTAGTTCTGTAAATGTTTTATCAGAAATATGTATGTCTAAAACGAGAAGCTCATACTTTTTTTTGCTGCTAATGAAATGTACACAGAGGAAATTCTACAATACTTTTTGTTAACTCAGCACAATTAAAAATAAACACACAAAAAAAATCAATAACAAGTTTGATAAAGCCTCACTGTCTCTAAAATGAAGAAGCTTAGCATCATCCTCCTCTTCAGATAAAACATATATGCTGGATGGCAAGGGCAAATTACCCAAAGACAGGATAACATTCAGTTCCATGCCCAGGACCATGTCCTCCAAGTCAAACTTTACACTCCCCATCATTGAAAAGTCATGCTTGCAACTCCATCAATAAAGAATAAATTGCACAGGCAAAAACTGTCCCTCTCAATTTTTCGACTGGTGTACAATCTCTTGCTCTCTATTGCCTTAACTAATGGAAAATCATTCTGGTAGGGCTCCCCAAACTGCTTATTTTTTGTATAATGGCTAGAATAAAGATGTTAATCTGATCTGCAAAGGAAGACACTTTGAACCAATCACAAGCTGCAGAGGAAAGTCAAAGCACTGCTCAAACCTAACTTTAATTTACTACCTGTTTTCAGAAAGAAATGACACCTGCACATAATACTAGATCCTAAATTGTAAATGTTCTAAAAAAAAACTCAGCTTGTGCCTTTTCTATTGTCTCTCTCAAACTCTGGGAAAAAAAAACTGTCCCGACAGCACTCTGTAGAGAACCTGAAATATGTTCGTTAAGGAAGCTAGACAAAACCAATCACAATTATTTTTCAATGTATTTGAATACTTTTGAACACTAATGTAAGCCAAGTAGCACAGAACATTACAACTTTCACTATAACAAAAACTAAACTATATTATTTTACATGTTGGGCCTGAAAAAATGTGATTGCATCAGCCCCATCGTGATGGAACTCCCCTTGATTCCCTTCCTCCATTAACCCAGCAGCCTCACTTACAGAGCCATCAAGACTAGCAGCCGCACTAATCTTGCAGACAATTTCACCATCTCTGTTGGGTCTTGGCACACCTGCAGCCAGAACACCATCAGGCTGCATGCTAGGAAGTGACGCAGAATCTGGAACATTCATCAGGACTGCCTCAAAGATGTGACAATTTAGAAAACAGTTGAAATCACGTCTTTAAATAACACTACATCACAATGCATTAACAGTCCACAAACCAGCTACCGATTCCATCACTTGTTGACTTCATGCTCGTCTTTGACCCTGTATGGCTCCCCACTACCCTTTGGTTAGGCTTGAGGTATAAGACCACCACATACATACACAGCACTCCAGAACCCTCTGTACTTGTGCTTTTAGAAACATAAAAAACCCAGGTGACTGAAATGCTTCCCCAAAATGTCACCCGAAGAAATTATACATACAAAAGGGAAAATATAACCTTTTTCTGGAGGGAAGAAAATAAACTTAGCATCAAATTTAAGCAAATATATGAAAAAAACACTCCATAGTGGAAAGTAAGACCAAAACCAAAGTTCAAACTGAGATGGTGTGTATGACTGAAGGAAACTGTTTTATTTGCTGGCTAGAAGCAAATAAAACATTTCTTTCTGTGAAGGGCTTTGCTATCTAGTCACCCCCCCACCTCCAATTATGACATAATGCAAGTTTTGTTCACTGACTATCGAAGCAAGGTGTTTACTATTAAAAACAAAAGGCAGAGGAGCAATGTTTTACTGAAATGCAGCAGTAAAGTAGCCCATTGAAGATCACTCCTCTATTCCAGAATCAGTTTCAGGAAAAGCTGTATTTTCTATTATCACAGTGTTGTACAAGGAGAGAAATCTTAGGTTAAAAGGACAGGATCTCCGAGGTGACTTGCAAACTCACATCATATACTTAATAGTAAGCATCAAACAAAAGAATGTGTGTGTCCATAGCGCATGTTTAAAAAGTGAACACAAAGTAGGAAGCCAAAAACTAAACTGAGAAAGGTCATACCTGAACTAGTGAAGTATGTAAAATGTTTGACTTTCACAGACAGTTGGTATTAGACAATGATGTAAAATTCCATAATCTACAGAGCAATTAACTGAAACTTCATTAAAGTCCCAGAAAATGGGGGTGTTTATATGAATCCTGCCAATACTAAAGCTGAAAGAATGCCAAACTTCTTAAATATGGACTTTCCCACCCTATCATCACTTCCAGGTTCAGTAAATTGTTTTATTTAAACCAACTCTAGTACCGTTCAATTTTCAGTAATTTTACTAAATAAATGACTTTCCATTACAATTACTGTACAGCATACCTGCTTCTTTTCCGCAATGTGAGCTTTTAACCATCTTTCCACCTCTTCAATTTTCTTCTTGTGTACAGCAAGTTCAGCCTGTCATCACAAAGTTGTTGATTAATAATACAGTTTACTCAGATCCTGGTCATTTCAGATGATCATCTTTGAACTGGAAGCACTTTCCCCTTAGTGATCTTGAATATTCAAAAGCATGTGGAAAAGTACAACATCTTCACATATCAAATATGGTATAAGAGCTGAAGTACTTTTTTTATTATTTATTATTTATTTATTTGCACATCTCTTTACCATCACACTGTTCAGCATTTTTGAGCAGCACTGCCTTGGATGTTGACTGTAACAAAGGAGAAAGCAAGGCTTTGATAAGCAAATCCCCTTAGCATTCCTCAATACCCCAGTTACATGTTGCCACTGAGGCACTCACCCCTGCCCAGACTGAGCAAGGAGACTCTGGAAATTCACACTTTAGCTCTGTATATGAGGTATTGGCAGTATGGGTCACAGTCTTGCTACACACTGACTGGATGCTGGCCTTCAGGAACCACACTCAGAGACCAGAAGCCCTTCATTTGGCAGCTGCTGCCTCCCAGACACGGGGCTGCTGTTTCCTGAGCCGGTTACTCAACCCAGGTGGAGCAACGAGACAATGACGATGGAGATGTGTCAAACCTCCACAGAAAGGCAGGCAGTACAGAGCTCAGCAAGCTGCTCTGCTCCTAATCCTTGACCCCTAATTTGACTTTAGAAAACACAAATTAAATTAAATACATGCATGTTCTTTAAAACCAGAATCTACAAAAGAGCAAACTTTGAAAAACAGAACGTGGTAAGTTTCCTCTACGCACCATATTTCAAACGACAAAGTTATGGCTGGGAAGACACAAAGGATGTTGTATGGTGACAAAAAACACAGATGGTTAGCTACAGATGGGTGCTTTGTGCAAAAAAGAAAACCTGCATATGAAACTGCATTGCTGCAGAAACATGCATTGCTGTTAGATCCAGGAAAAGATGCCAGGAATCCTTAAATAAAGCACAGCTAACCCATCGTAACGAGACAACTTGATAAGATGGGATTCGCAAAAATAAATTACTTGCAAAAAATAAGGCATCATAGAGAGGATTTGGAAGTTGTGTAGGGCAATTCTCTATAAGGTTCTTTGTATGTCAAATTGTCACGTTGTCTGTTCGAACAAGTGAATTGGTTCCTTGGGCTCAAGCAAAGAAAAATAAACAGCAAGCGGGACAGGCTGTGAAATTACTCATTACATTACTACCCATGTCCAATTACCTTCATTTAAGACATGCCAGATTTAAAGAGCAGAATAATTCACATCAAATGTGCTAGCACAATGAAGAGTAAAGCACACTTATGCTATACTAAGCAGCAACAATTCAGATTCAACCGCTTACCAACCTGTGTTTCAGGCTTGTATTTATCGATCCATGGATCATTGCAAGATTCACCTGCTGGTTGTTTAGACGGTTCACCAAGTCGCTCTACAGAGAATGGCTTTGCTCTCTTTTTGTGCAACGACTTGCTCTGGAAGCTGGTGTGTAAAGAGGGCTTGTCTTTACTCCTGTAGTGTTTCTTTATCCCTTCGGATGGCTTAGATCTTGGAGGAGCCGAAGTGAGGACTGTATTTCCAAATAAATCCTCAAATGATGGTTCTACCCAGTCTGTGATCTGTATTACACACAAAAAGAAAGGAGCATAACTTACAAAAGTTACAGAATGTTGAATAAATTCTGTTTTAAAACATATGAATGATGAGATAGAAAGAATTGGCAAATGCAGAAAATGCATATCTAAAATTAGGGGGGGAAGCATGGCAAACTGGATGACTTAATTTGATCATAAACTTTTAGTGCGGACTTTGTTATGCCCACAAGATACTTACTTGTTGTAATACTGACCCACCAGGAGCAAACTGAAAGCTCGGCATCCTAATATGCCTCTAGTGCAAAACGTATACAAGAAATGTAAGTGCTATTTGCTTCTGTATATTTCAAGAACCAACCTAAATGTGATGGTGAAGAATGAGTTAAAATTCACTAGCTGACACAACACAATAATCTACACTGAAGAAGCTCTATTAATGTTCTGTGCTTGTAGAGTTTATGTATCTTCTATGAATTACTTGTACATTAAGATGTCTGAACTGCATTAAGAAGGAAAAGACAATAAACTTATATTAGAAAAGACAAGTGAATCTAAATTACTGACCTTAGCAGACACTATCTTTCTGCTGTAAGAAGTTTTTGACATCATCAGCTTTAGGAATTCCCATCCGCACCGTGCCACATGAACACATAAAAAGAATTGCGCTAAAAAGATCAAATTAAAACAAAATATTAAAATACATTTGCCCACACAGCAACAGAATAAGAAACTGAAAAGATCCAAATAAAAATACATGCATCCCAGAGGAGGCAGTCAGCCTCTATTCTGCTTTCACATAATGAAATACCACTTCCTTACGTGCAAGATACTTGCAAAATAATTTCTAGTTTCCCACCAAAAGGAATGTTACAGAAAGAGCTTATTGTACTTATTCCGTAAGTAGGTCGTCTAAATGCCTTATTCTTTCTCAGAAAAATTACTCTCCTTATTGGTACCCTGGATGAAGTCAATGAGGCTTCAATGCAAAGAGAAACAAACCAAAAGGTTATGGTATTTCAAGATACAGTACACTTAACCTATCTTTGGGAGAGAAACCAACTGGAAATCGAACTGAAAAAACTTTGAAAAAGATGAGTCACTTACTTGTTTGGCACCCATTACTCAATATACAAGCAAGATCTCTAATCTCTTTTGCAAAATTATCCCCTTGCAATAATCAATGCAGACTACAAATCTGTTGGCCCAGTATCTTTGGACTCTCTGTTGCTGTAGATTCCACGTTTTGCTGTATAACAATTAAGATATGCAATATGTACAAAACAATAAAGGTGGGCACAGTCACCTAGAGCCCCGCTCCCAAACGACTCCCTGCCTAAAAAAAAAAAAAACCCTGAACAACTGCCCCTTCCGGCTCCTTTGCCCCACCCTCCAACCAGAGCTACCATCTTGAGCTACCACAGACTGAAGGCCTAATCTTGGTAACTGAATTGGTCTAAAGCTCTGAAATCCAGTATGGTGCAACAGACTCTCAGTGTTAGGGGACGTTACGTTTCTATAATCGTTATTAATTAACTGAGGTATGTCAGATCTTGGTTCCAAAGTCTGTGGAACTGATGGGATTTCCTAGCTAAGTCATATGCAATCTTTTTAAGCACGAACAACATACATATCCTTTGGAGCCAGAACTCATGTCTGTGTGGTTTTCCGTCCCCATAATGACAGAATGGTCTGTTCTGCAGCCAGCACTAGATGTGGTATAGGCTTGTCCTGAATGGAGCATAAAATATAATTATTGCCTCCAGGTCTACCTACTTTAGAGAATTCCGACAAGTTATCAACGTCTTTACCACTAATGTGGGAGATAGCAAGGAAGTACCTGTCCCAGAAGACTATAAGCTTATGGCAAGATCAAAGGATATTAAGGAAAGTTCCTATTTCCCTGCAAAGTATCCAACAAGCACTGGATTTCGTGCAGTCAATCATATTGAGACAGGGTCGTATAAGGCACTGTGTAAATGATATCTTGTAGAGAATGTCTCCTTACACGAAACATGGTGTGTAAAATTATTCATGCACAGGAAGATCTAATTTTTTCGTGTCTGAACTCACATTCAGACCCTTTTCCCACTTTACTTAGAATCACTTGCTGGAGCATTACGCAAAATATACACTTTGAAACCATCTACATGGCTGACATGAGGGTTTGGAGAGATTTTTCAAAGTAAGTCAGTTCTCATGTAGCAGAGGAGAAACAGATGCATGCCCGCTTATCTGTATGTATGCTAAAGCTTAGCCACTTAACTTAATCCTCACTCAGAGGCAGTTGTATAACCCTCTAATCCAAGAACCTTTTCCTTGGGCTGAACTTTTTCAACACAGCAAACATCATATCGTACCCCACCATACTGAATGCATTCTCGCCATTTAACAGGAGGACCACCTCTCTTCTTTGCTTCCTGCCAATGTCAATTAGGTGCAGAGCATTTTTAGTTTTATCACTTGTTGTTCAGTTGAGCACGAAGCATGTCTGAGTGAATCAAGCTCAGCATCAGCTTGTCCAACCAACTGGCAAATACCCTGGCAAGAATCTTAACAACTATGTTCATGAGCAAGATAGAGCAATATGATGAGCAACTCGCTCTGTGTTTGCCTGGTTTGACTAGCAAAGAACTTCTTGCCTTCGCCACTGATTGCGAAGCGCCTTTATCAGTGTTAGTTCATAAAAAGTGCTGCGAGTATAGGGAGGAGTTAAATAGTGAACCTCTTGTAAAGGAGAGTTTAAAGCCATCAGGGCCAGATGCCTTGGCTGTCTTCATTTCCCAAGACCTCTGCCGTTATGATAGGCTCTTCAAGAGGTTAAGAGTGCTGTTAGAACAGTTTGGGGAGTGTGATGGAGTTGAGGTATGATGCATACGCTGATGTGTGAAGGCGTTCGTAGTAGGCATGGAAGGCGAAGAGCTTCTCTTCATTTGTTATTTGAGTAACACCTTTTCGGTCTTTGATTTCCCTTGCGTGTCTGCGTGCTTGGTACGCCATTAGTTTATGTGGCAGCAATGTACCTTTAATTACCCTCCTCGTGGAAGCAAACTCCCTTTCCTTAATTTGCCTCATTCAATTCTAGGCTATGAAGATGGCCACTTATGAAAATGAATGTTTGGCGATGAACTGCCTTCAGTTATTTGGGGAAGGATTCTTTTTGTGTAGGAACTAAAAAAGTTTAACTCGGTTATAAGGTTGACCAGGATGAGTTCCTGCATATGTCTGAGATGCACTGGTGGTTCCTGGATGACGGTGCTTTAGATGACTTCTTTTAATATTTACCACATCTTTCCTTTCTCTTCTGGGTCATTCACTGTAAAGTATTCTAAGATTTTCACTAAACTCATGGACCTCCACAGGGTCTCTCAGTAGAAAACTGTTTGAGCACCATGAGTCACCATATTTTTTCCCTGCTTCAAACTGCCAATTCACAGGGAATTTCAAAGTTATGTCTGGACGCTATTCACTAAGGAATCACCTATGGACTAGTGGTTAAAGCCTCTGACCCTCGCACTGAAGATTGAGGGTTCCAGTCTTAGTGTGTCTCTGGTCATTTGCCTATTTTAATTTCTTTTCAACTTCGAGCATTTAAGGTATATACTGAAAGGTGATCTTACTCTTTTTACTTGACAATTACATTTTTCTTTTCAATTTGTCCTAAAATATATCATTCTAACTAAATCATTTATATTATTAAAGTTAAAAACTCTCTGGTGGTTACTGAGAGTTGGCCGCAAGGCCCGGCCACAGGTCATGCCTCAAGGGCAACATCTGCTGTGCAAGACATTTGGCCGTGGGTGGTGCAGGATAGAGTGGCCAGAACCTGTGGCCAACACCGGATGCGTACGGTCAAAGGGGTATGGTGGTTATAGTGGTTGGCCGCAGGGCCTGGCCACAGGGCAGGCCCTGCGGCACATGGGCAAAGGCCGTGCATGCTGCAGGGTTGGGTCGTTATAGGGGCCCTGCAGTCAACCTCTGCTGCACACAGCCAAAGGCTGAGTGCAGCAGTGGTTAGATTAATGTATTGTGATTAAAATGACTTTCCGTAAAAAATATAAACATAGAAATTCACTGAAAAACCGCACAAAACCAGAGAATTTCTGCAGCTATGCTTATAGTTATTTTGAGTAACTATAACTCGCGTCCTAAGGTAACTATAACTAGGGTCCTCGTCATGCACTGCTCATTACCCCACAAATTACAGCACTAACATAATTGATAACGTTACCGTAACAATTGCAGTAAAATTATTGATCAGATAAATGTGCATGGTGGGGGTCTGAGTAACAGTTACCTTAGGGCGGGCGTTATAGTTACTTCAAATACCTCTAACTGCTGAATTTCTCTGTTTTGTGAGAATATATTCAGAACCTAAGTATAACGTACCTGTAACCTTTGTTTTTTCAAGTGTATTTATATATTTATCAAACCATACCCTTTCCGGCTTAGCGTGCCACATAAATTAAGCAAAAACTGAAGTTGAGAACTCTGGGTAGTTCCCAAGTTTAAGTGGAGAGCCGCTCCTATGTACAGCACCCTACAACATCAGTGACACTCTGAATCTGCTCACCTCAAATGTCTGTTTTTCTAGGAAAGTTTTTAAGCATAGGATTAGCACAGAGCCATCCATGCCGAGCTAGAAAGTGACAAAGTGGAGGGCACTGTCAGTTTATTTTTCTAAAGAATACAACTAAAAGTTCAACAAGTCTCTTTACTCTGCCCCATTAACATACCTCTCTTTTACAAGTACCTTATTCTCAGGGGGACACTATATATCTCCAGGCGCTTTTGGAGGACTTAAAAGATGTTACCACTAAAGCAGCTACACAAGCAAAACTAGAGCTGCACATTGAAGACTGGAACGTTTCGGCATTCAAAGTGATTCAAAAGATACTATATGTTACTCTTAGGTATAGCCAGGCTCTTTGAAATGCACTAACATTGTGTATATATATGTTAACATACATGCAGACAAGCAATTAGGGAAGTGAATGAAAATCAAGCAATGAGGGCAGAACCGTGTACAAATTGTGATCCATCCCTGCCACATGTACCTCAAATTATAGTATTAAAAAGTGGAGTTCTATGGTATAAGGGAGGTTCAAAAGAACATTAGAGGTCAGGCCCGCGAGCTCTGCAGATACTAAACACACATTTGGGATCTACTCAGGTCTTCGTATGAATGCGGCCAAGTCTTCCATATATCCCATCACCCAGTGTCTAGCAGTCATGCCATTGGCCCTGGAGCTGCAAGTGCGTCCGAATGAGTTTAAATAATTACAGGTATATTACACAGAGAACAGAGCTTTGGCTTATGAGGCTACCCTCAGCTGGAGGGACTGGCCAGGGACATTAAATTGTGGGCCTCTCTCCCATTATCCCTGCTTGGCCGCTCGGCCATCCAAAATGGTCTCACTTTCATACCACTTTCAAAATTTCCCCTTCCTAGTGGGGAGAGGCTTCTTTGCCAGTGCCAATACACTCATACCTGAGCTCCTTTTTGAATAACAGATTCTCATGGATGTTGGAAGTGGGTGCTATTATGTGAATATACAATAAACAGTCCAAAAAAAGTAACCAACAGAAGTGTACATAAGTAAATATGTAATAAATGTGCAAAGGATACTCATATAAGCACCTTTTCTAGCTTACTGAAGTGCACAGGGGAACAGCAAGCAGGAAAATTGTTATTTCACTCTAAGAATTTACCTTCACATGGGACTAAAAATGTAATGTAGAATGGAGGAGTGCTGTGAATTGCCCTCACAAAATGCTGAAGCAGACTCCCCTGTGGAAGAGGACTTGGCTACATGAGACAGAGGGTTGCACATCTCTCCAGGCATGGACCTCCTCGAATTTAGTCCCTTGGAGGCCAAGCTCCTGATGGATGCTCTGTGGAAGGGCACAATTTCCCAAATCTACCCCTCCCTGATCATCAACACCCCAGACACATTTACATTGCTATGAACCCAGTTGGAGGAGTGGGTTTAACCCTTTGAGGAGGAAGACTGGAGGGATGGCAGGATAGCTCCACGCACTTTAACTCCTGTAAATTGCAGCTTATACAAACATACTACCTCCACCATACATACCTCATCCCCACCCACCTACACGGAGTCTCTTCTCCTTCCTAGCCCTACATATTTCAGATTCCCCCAGCAGATATCTACCATCTGATATGGACATGTCCCTTAATTATCAGGTACAGGAAAGAGGTGGCCCGGATGCTTTCTCGAGTGTTGAGCCGGGAGGTAGAGGTGTCCCAAAAAACATTTCTCCTTGGGTTCTTTGAGGGGATGGGGCCGGGGCATGAGGGCCAACCAAGCGTTGATCAGAGTGGCTACCATGGTTGCAAAACAAGAAATAGCCCAGGATGGAAGTCACCCTCCCCTCCCTGCTGTCCCACTGGCGGAAGGAGGTTGACTAGTGTGCGCAAAAGGAAAGACCAGTGTACGAGGCCCAGGGCTGCCCGAATAAACACACCAAGATCCGGAGTAAATGGTGGGACCATTTCAGGATTAACATGCCAGGAAAATGCCTTGATGCGGTCCCTCATGGGATTTGCTGTTTTTAACTCATGATAGTGTGTGTGCTATGCTATTCAATTACTGTATTATGACGGTGGCCATGTTTGGCTTTTGCTTCTGTATGACTTTACCTGTGCAAGATTCAATAATACCTGGAGAGAGAAATTCACAGTTGAAGTCTGATGTGAAAGGGTGGTTTTTACGTTATCTTTGGCTTTCACGCAGTACGGCATGCTGCTTTTGGCTTTCACACCACACAATAACAGAGTAAATCACAGTTTGCAAGGAATTGGAGTATGAAAATATCAACAGATTCAGCTACTGGAAACATTTAATATGATTGTCAACTGTGAATAAATATTTAGCTTTCAATGTTTTCAGAGAGGAAAGACTGAAACCTTGACCAGAAACTCTACAGAATCAGACTGCCATCAAAAATGATATGTTTGAAGTGATTTAGTCTGGAAAACTTCAATTTCTTGTTTATGCTGCTTTAGAGTACATAGGATGTGAAAGGGAAAACGTGCATGGAACTGAAATGAGTTTAAATTAATAAATTACATCTCGTGCATAGAATTGAATCCTAGAGGTAATATAAATATTTTAAAAGTTTAATTCATACATTATACTTCATCATTTGTTTTAATGATTTGGGATATTTTTTTCCTACGATTCATTTCAACACTGATTTAGCCGACATAAAAGTATGTCCTGACTGTTTACACAGGGGTGGCCTTACACCATTCAATTCAAAGAAGGGATGACTATGGGATCAACCAATTGTTGTATACTCCCTAACCAGACGGCATCAGACTAAGTGATGATACACTAATTTGTAATTTGAAAAACTGCATGAATTGTACCACAGGAACAACAGTCTCTCTGTTTCATACCAGTCAACTAGACCCACTTTGAATTTACTGTCATTTTGAGGCTGTGCCACAATCAGCAGAAGAACATAACTTCTCACTAATATTGAGTCACTCAAAATTTTCTCTCCTTTGTACCCCATTAGCTGTTGTGTCCTTCACATCGCCAAGTACAGCAATTTTCAGTGAGACACTACATTTAAGTACTGGTTACTTTTCCCCATCCTAAGGAACCTAAATCATGCCTAACCATTCAAACCTAAGCTTGGCTTTTGTAGTGAAGTGGAAAGCAGGTTCCAAATCCAGGAAGCAGAAGAGAAACAAGTCAGTTTAGGAGTTCAACAAGTTTTAGTTTCCATCACTGAGGAGAATGGGCAGAGGAGCTGGAGGTTATGAAATGATATACTGAAGGCTAGATTAGCTTTTTTGGGATCTGTAATTGCTTGACCTTTAAAGTGTTGAAGACCTCAAAATGCTCTTAGCAAAGGCCAATACTTGCTCAACAGACACAATAAAGTTATTTGTAATATAGAACTGTTGGAGTGAGAAAGCCAAAAGGAAACAGAAGGTCCTTCCTGCATCTGAACTGCCAAGAATACATACTTTGCTATAGAAACATTCAGCTTTTGAACAAGACCCTGCGCCCAAGTGTTGTCAAATATGGCTACCTTTTAGTCCAAGTGCCTTAAAAAGTAAGCCCAACAAAGATTACACATAAAGTTGTTAAAACATGAAAAATGTAAGTCAGAAACCTTCTAGTGAGTTGCTGTGTGTGAAATGAATTTAGCCTGCATTCACCATATTTAATGGACTCATTTAATTTCAGTAAAGAACGTTAAACCCCCTCCACTCAGGCAAACTTCCTCAGAACGTGATAAAAAGGGAAACAGCCACCA
The DNA here is from genome assembly GCF_031143425.1 of Pleurodeles waltl. Classification (NCBI taxonomy): domain Eukaryota; kingdom Metazoa; phylum Chordata; class Amphibia; order Caudata; family Salamandridae; genus Pleurodeles; species Pleurodeles waltl. The sequence goes on along the minus strand of NC_090436.1, from coordinate 439,677,701 downwards.
CCAAACACATTTCATGCAGGAATGTTATTCCTGAATACTTAAGAAATAAAGTAAGCATGTGTTCCATTTATAAAGCATACTTATTATAAATATGTGAACCAAATCCTCAAGGAATGGATCCCTTCACAATAAGGCTTTACATAAGAGTCAAAGCAACTAACTTGGTGCAACATGTCAAAGCATAAAATTGTTTCTGTAGTACAACTCAATCAGAATAGAGAATAAGAACAAAGTATTAAATCTTGGAGAGGAGGATGGGGTGTGGCCAACCAAGATGGCCAGCGGGACGCGTCTCTAGTGCACTCCGCCGTGCCAACATAATCCTTCAGGTATCCTGAGGTGCCTGACTGTCGCGGCATCCCCCCAAATAGCGAGCAGCAGTGCCCCAACGGCTGTAGCGAGTACGTGCCCACTTTTGGTGATTATTGGAGCCCCGGTCGGCTGGAGTGTGGAGTCGGGACTTACGTCGGTGCGGTGGGTCTGTGGCGGCTGTCTCTGGTGGGCGCTGCCACTTGACCGGGCCCAGAACGGGCACCTGGTGTTCCACAGGGGAGAGGGGTTCTCTAGGGCCGTTCGCCATCCCTGATGTGAGCAAGGTGGATGCAAGGAGCCGGGGTGGCCGTGTGGTCTCGGCTTGCCTCACTGCGCGATCTTGAAGAGGCGGCTGGGGGGGGCCTCGGCCCCATCTCCGGATCGCCTTGTAACATATCAGGGCCAGATATATTTGCCCCTATGATGAGGATCGGCCCTGCTCTTCGACGGTGAGGAGCGGGGGCCAGAGTGGAAGTGGCGCATGGCCCAATCAGGGTTGCAGAGGAGTGGCCTGGGGTGGCACAATGCACGGCAGAGCTTTCCTGTGTGAGACGACGTCTGGGACTCGACAGGTAGCTGCACTGAGACGGTGAAGTGTCTTCTGCTGTTTTGGACTTTTGCAGTGGTGTGGAGGTCTGGGATCATGACCTTGTGCGCAGTGAGCGCACCTGACCCATGCTGGGTCTGGATTGACAGCGCAGCTACGTAGGCATTCAGTGGTCCCCCCTGTTGTGGATATGCGGGCTAGACAACTGATCTGCATTATTCTACGGCTGTTGCAGCTCAAACTAGCTTTATTTCTTCTCCTTGGAGTAAGGTACAGTGGTGATACATCCTATTATCTCTCAGTGGAGGTGAGATGGGGCGGCATCGGCCGACCATGCCGTCACAGGGGAACACAATGGAACAATATACTACGCCTACCCCGCAGCGACAGACTTGTTTGGGGGGGGTTTGGAGGGGCATTGGTGGTGCAGGCTACTGCGGAAGAGCCCTCACGCGCTGAACTGTTAGCTGTCATACAGGGCGCTAGAGTGGCCCTGGAGGCGAAAACAGAAACGGCTCTTCAAGCTGATCTCCACAAGGTCTCTGATAAGGTCAAGGTGGCTGAGGGGTATATTGTGGACTTGCCGACGGAGGTTGGCACCCTGCGCAAACAGATGGCTCAGGTTACTTCCACTGTTGAAACATTAGAGGTGAGGTTGGAGGACTCAGAGGGTAGATCCCAACGGAACAACATGCACCTCCTTGGATTTTCGCAACGTGTGGAAGGTTTCGTTGAGCAATGGATCAGAGATGTATTGCAGCCAGTGGGGCTGCCAAGTTGTTTGTGGTGGAGCACGCTCACAGGGCTCTGGTTGCTCCTCCTCGGCCCGAAGCACCACCGAGGGCCATCATTGCGTGCCTCCTGAACTATAAAGATAGGGACTGTATCCTGCGGACCGCCCCTGAGACCGATAGGGCTGACTTTGAAAATTGCTAAATCTCCATTTATCCAAACTATACGAATAAGGTCCAGACCTCCCGGAAGGGGTTTTTGGAGGTGAAGGACAAGCCTCGTACCATGAACATCAGATATATGTTATTGTATCCAATATGTTTGAAGGTTATTTCCGGAGGCAAGTCGCAGTTTTTTTTATCATCCTGAGGAGGTCTGAAGATGGCTGGAGATGTGGGACAAGGTTGGCCCGGGTCGTTCTGGGCAGTCTGGAGTTGGCTCGCTCGTACTTCTGGAGTGGACGGCATGGACTAGAGGAGGCGTGGCGAGGGCCCGATGCAGGTCGCTGTTCAGCGGTGTGATAATTCAGCTGAACTGAAATTCAACAGGATGGTACTATGGCGGTGGAGGATCCTGAGCGGGCCATCGATCTTGCTGACTCATCAGATGAGGGAGCTGAGATGCTTTCTGTTGATTCTTGAATTTGTTGGCCTTTGGTGGATACTGCTCTTGCAGACCCGCCGGTGGTCATATGCTTCGTCCTGAGGCGCACGCCTCGCATAGCTGGGAGCAATGAAAATGTTAAGGATGTTGGTTTAAAGGGGCTTCATATGCATTTGTATTTTATGATTGGGGAGGATGCTTTTCCTAGACTATGATTGGTTTGGTAGGTATGCACTGTGTATACTGTAGTTGGGACGGGGGCTGGTCACTTCCACTGTTGTGGTAGGGCTTTTGGGTGTTGGGGTTTGGGCTGTTGTCCTGGCAGTAAACATATATATGGATCTACAGTATGTTTTGATATGTCTGTTTTACTGTTTATCTGGGGTGGGTACATGGGTTTATAGTTCACGCAAGGTTGCATAGGTTTGATGTTTACAACAGCAGTGCATTGTTGAGTGTGGGATGTGCGGTAGGGACTTGTCTTGCCTTCTCCTTTTGGGCGGGGGGTGGAGGGGACGCAGGGGGAGGGGTGGATATGAACTTTTAACATGGGCCGACGAGATTAATATACTGACATGGAATGTCAGGGTTCTGAAGATCTATACTGCATGTTATAGAGTACACTCCTTCCTGAGGCGACATAAGGTGCGTATAGCGTGTCTGCAGGAAATGCATATGACAGAGGAGGAATCACATAAGTTGGCTAAAAAGTGGCGGGGTCAGGTGTTCTCCTCCTACTTTGCAAGGAGAGTAATGACATGGATCGGGCCTGAGTCCCTTTTACACATATCTATAGTGAAGCGGATGTGGAAGGGAGATATATATATATATATATATATCTACAGGGTACATTGGATGGCCTGCCCCTTACTATTCTCAACACTTATGCACCTAACATAGACTATCACTCCTTTTATGACTGTAGGAAGCTGGCTCTGTATATATTATCTCAAAGTGAGAGATAGTGTGCACAGAGTCCAGTGGTTCCCCTTAGAGGTTGATAGTGGCAATAATAGATCATTCTAATGCTCTATTTGTGGTAGTGTGGTTGAGCAGTTAGGCTTATCAGAGGGTAGTGTTAAGCATTTGTTGTAGACACACAGGCAATAAATTAGAACGCACACTCAATGACTTAACTCCAGGCCAATAGGTTTTTATATAGAAAAAATATTCTTTTCTTAATTTATTTTAGAACCACAAGATTCAGATTTCAAGTAAGTACATAAATTGTAAGGTACTTGGACTTTGAATAAAAACAGTAATGTACACAGTTTGACATAAAATGGCAATAAGCTATTTTAAAAGTGGACACTGCAAAAATCAACAGTTCTTGGGGAGGTAAGTAAAGGTTAGATTGTCAGGTAAGTAAAGCACTTACAAGTTCAGTCTCCGGGGCATAAGCAGCACACTGTTGGGGGTTCAAGTTAAGCCCAAACACCCAGCACCAGCAACACCGGGCCGTTCAGGTGCAGAGGTCAAAGAGGGGCCCAAATAACACAGGAGCATATGGAGACTAGGGGTGCTCAGGTTCCAGTCAGCTAGCAGGTAAGTACCTGCGTCCTCTGGGAGCAGACCAGGAGTGTTTTGTAGAGCACTGGGGGGTACCAAACAGGCACACAAAATACACCCTCAGCGGCACAGGGGCGGCGGCGTGCAGTATGCAAACCAGGCATTGGGTTTTGTATTGGAATCAATGGAGGGACCCGGGGGTCACTCTGGCAATGCAGACAGGGCACGGGGGGCTTCTCGGGCTAGCTACTGACTGGGCAAAGATAAGGGTCGCCTGCTGGTCACTCCTACACTGGTAGTTGGTTCCTCTTGGGCCTGGGAGCTGCGGGTGCAGTGCTTCTTCCAGGCGTCAGGTTCTTTGTTACCGGGCAGTCGCGGTCAGGGTGATCCTCTGGATTCTCTCTGCAGGCGTTTGTGGGGGTGCAGGGAGGTCGTCTCAGGGTGGACACATCGTGGGAGTCACCTGGGGGGTCCTCTCTGCAGTGTTGGTTTCTCTGGACACAGGCCGGGGGCATCGAGTGCAGATTGTTTAGGACTCAAGCTTCAGGAGTGCGGAAGGAGTCCCTTTAAAGATGATTTCTTCTTTGTTGATTTGGACAGAGCCACTGTCCACGGGAGTTTCTTGGTCCTTTTGAATTGGAGGGCAGTCCTCGGAGTCGGCAAAGGTCAATGGGCCCGCAGGATGCATCGCTGTTGCAGGTTCTTTGAATCTGGAGACAGGCCGGTAGGGCTGGGGCCAAAGCAGTTGTCTCCTTCTCTGCAGGGTTTTCAGGTCATCAGGCCTCCTTCTTGTTAGGTCATCAGGAATCTGAAATCCTGGGTTCAGGGTCGCTCCTAAATACTGAATTTAGGGCTGGGGGGGGGGGGGGGGGGGGGGGAGTCAATGGCTACTGTCCCTGAAGGTGGTTACACCCTCCTTGTTCCTCCTCCCTTTGGAGGGGGGGGTTTGGAGGGGACATCCCTATTCCTATTGGGCTAAATCCTCCAAAACAAGATGGAGGATTTCTCAAGGAGGGGGTCACTTTAGCTCTGGACACCTTAGGGGTGGTCCTGGCAGAGGGGGTGGTGACTCCTTGTTTTTCTCATTATCTCCCCTGGACTTGCTGCCAAAAGTGGGGGCTGTGTCGGGGGGGGCGGGCATCTCCACTAGCTGGAGTGCCCCAGGGCATTGTAACATGAAGCCTGAGCCTTTGAGGCTCACTGCTAGGTGTTACAGTTCCTGCAGGGGAAGGTGTGAAGCACCTCCACCCAGTGCAGACTTTGTTTATGGCCACAGAGCACAAAGGTCCTCACCCCAGGGGGTCAGAAACTCATCTCTCAGCAGCAGGCTGGCACAGACCAGTCAGTCCTGCACTGAATGATTGGGTAAAATACAGGGGGCATCTCTAAGATGCCCTCTGTGTGCATTTTCTAATGAATCCAGCACTGGCACCAGTGTTGGTTTATTATTCTGAGAAGTTTGATACCAAACTTCCCAGTGTTCAGTGTAGCCATTATGGAACTGTGGAGTTCGTTCTGACAAAACTCCCAGACCATATACTTAATATGGCCACACTGTACTTAGAATGTCTAAGAATGGACTTAGACACTGTAGGGGCACATTGCTCATGCAGCTATGCCCTGACCTGTGGTATAGTGCACCCTGCCTTAAGGCTTTAAGGCCTGCTAGAGGGGTGACTTACCTATGCCACAAGCAGTATTTTGGGTGCATGGCATCCTAAGGGGAATGCCATGTCGACTTTGCCTTTTTCTCCCCATCAACACTCACAATCTGCAATTGCAGTGTGCATGTGTTAGGTGAGCAGTCCCTTAGGGTGGCACAACACAAGCTGCAGCGCTTAGGGGCCTTCCCTGGTCACAGGGCCCTTGGTAACACTGGTATCTTTTACAAGAGACTTATTTGTGTGCCAGGGATGTGCCAATTGTGGAAACAATGGTACATTTTTAGTGAAAGAACACTGGTGCTGGGGCCTGGTTAGCATGATCCCAGCATACTTCTTAGTCAAGTCAGCATCAATATCAGGCAAAAAGTGGGGGGTGGGGGGACTGCAACAAGGAGCCATTTTCCTATAATGACAATATACCTGAAGTGCTGTAGGAGGGGGTAGCCCCTCCTCTAATACGGGCTGGAAATTACAATTGTATATTGGATGGTGAGATGGATCGCTCCCCATCTAAACTGGGCACTAAACCATTAAGGACGAGATCCCTCATAGAGGTTGTGCATAATCTAGGGCTCTGGGACGGATGGAGAGAATTACGTCCGGAGACAAAGGAATACACCTGTCATTCTGAGACGCACAATACATATAGTCGGTTGGACCGGCTTGTTCACAGGTAATTGATGTCAAGCATTTGGGGAGTTTTTGTCTGATCATGCACCGGTGCTGATGCACGTGCTGTGGGGAACTGATGCATAAGTGACCCGCAGTTGGCGTATGCATACGTCTTTTCTGATGGATGTTGGTTGTCGTGAGAAAATGGCGGTGGCCCTTAAGGACTATCTGGACTTGAATTGAGGTACGACTAACTCAAGGGGTACGGAATGGGAAGCCATGAAGGCGGTATTAAGGGGAGTGTGTATCGGCACTGCCTGTGGGGTGCGCAAACAAATGGAACAGGAACTTAATGACTAGAAGTGTGCACTGGAGGAGTTACAGCACCAGACGCCGATAACTCGAGAGGTTGAGCAAGAGCAGCTCTGGCTGTTTAAGAAGGTCAGTAGCTGCTGGGACACACTGGATAAGGTTACCCTTAGATTGTATAGGCAGGGACTCCATAGGGAGGGAGACAAGTCAGGTAAATTGCTGGCATGGCTCTTCAAGCGGGAAGTTGAGTCTCCTCCCATGCTGCTCATTAAGAACGCGGAGGGCGTACAGGTTACCAATCGCAGAGATATCCTTCGGGTATTAGTGGAGCATTTGCAGGTTGTGTCCAGGGCTGGTCCGCCCGTCCGGGATGTTAGCTTAGGAGATTTTCTGAGGCATTATGAGACTTCAGCAGCAGGAGCCAGAGAGTATGGAAAGTCTAGAGGCCGAGATAACAGTTGAGGAAGTGGGTGCGGCTGTGGAGGCGTTTTCGAAATCTAAATCGCCTGGTGGGGATGGTTTCCCGATCGAGTTGTACCAAACATTTTCTCTCCTTTTGAGAGAGAGGTTGTTGGCGATGTTTGAGGAAGCCAGGGAATGGGGCATTCTCCCTGAGACCAAGAGCCAGGACGTCATCTGTTTAATGCTTAAGCCTGAGGGGGGATTCCGATGACCCTTCCTCCTATCGTCCATTCACTATGCTCAATACGGATGTCAAGATTCTGTGCAAAATTGTGGCTGCTCAATTGCATGGAGTGATCCGGGGTTTGGTACACGAGGATCAATGGGAATTTATTCCTGGTCGTAGAACGACTTACAACTTACGTCGCTTGGCACAAGTTCTGCATGAAACCTCGGGCGGTGGATGAATTGGTTTTAGTATTGCAGGATCTAGAGAAGGCTTTTGATATGGTGGAGTGGGACTACCTACTGGCAGTCCTGCATGGAATGGGATTTGGCCCCCATTTTTGTGCTTGGATTCGTTTGTTATACACTGCTTCCACTGCACGAGTTCGGGTGAGCGGAGAGCTCTCGGACTCCTGGGCGATTAGTAGGGGGACCTGACAGGGATGCCCACTGTCACCGCTCCTTTTTGCTTTAGCGGTGGAACCGCTGGCGGTCTGGCTGCATGAGGAACTGGGGCCCTGGGGTGTTCAGGTGGGACGGGTTACTCATATTGTCTCCCTATGTGCCGATGATGCGTTGATTTTTTTTTTGATTTTTTTTTTTTTTACTTCGTTTATTGTTTTATCCATAAAATTATAACAGCCATCTTTACAGTTGCACAGTCCTCATTACAAACAGACAGATGTTAAAAGGCAAGGTAGATCCTAGGGACTAGGAATTGGATCAAATGTTGCACTATTAGAAAAAAGAAAAAAGAAAACAACAAATGCAATCAACTATGCGTGGGTTATATTGTCTCGTGGTACTCAAGGGTCGGGTCTTTCTGTGCCGATGATGCGTTGATATACCTCCGTTTCAGTCTCTTTGTTGTTACAGTTGTTGGAAGAATTTGGGGCTGTATCTGGTCTCCGGGTGAATGGGAAAAAGTTGCTCCTGTTTCCTTTAGGATCATTAGGTGGTGCCCTCCTGGAGGATTTGCTGGCGGTGGGGCTCAGGTAGGAGCTTGAAAGTTTTAGATAACTGGGCATATGGGTCACCCATACGACGACGGCTCATGTGATGCACAATGTTGAGCGGGTGATGAATTGTCTGGAGCGATCTGTCTCGTTCTGTAATAAGCTGCCTCTCTACGTGATGGGAAGGGTGGCTGTGGGCAAGATGGTGTTCTTGCCGCAGTGTCTTTACCTTGTGCAGAATTCTCTGTTTCCGTTTGATAGCTCGGCTTTTCAATCATCTGGACAGTTTGTTGATTTCCTTTGTTTGGGCTGGCCATCGTAGCAGGGTGGCGTTGTCCACGTTACAAAGGGATATGGAAGATGGAGGCTTGGCACTCCCTAATATTAGACTCTATTATTATGCAGCTCATTTACAACATGCTGCAAAGTGGATGACGCAATCGGATAATTGGGAGAAGCAACTATTCGCGGGCATGTTGGGAAGAGAGGCACTGGTGCATGTATTATTGACGGGCGGTCGGTCGGAGTCTCCTGTCCCCTATTTGGTTAAAACTAAAGCAGGGATCTGGGAGCAAGCTGTTAAGAAAGTACTCTGACGTGCCCCATTTGATAAGGAACTAAAGATTTGGAGTCTAGCCCCCTTTCGGAATATGAATACTCTAATCTCAATGGATTCTTGGAGAGTGGGTGGCTGCCTGGTGGAGGGTGATTTATACCCTAATGGGCGGTTTATCTCCTTTCAGGAGGGGCGAGATACGCTCAGATTGAGTGCTGGTCAGTTGTTGCAGTATGCCAAGATTGAAAGTGTGGCTCGAGAGGTCTGGTCTGGATTCCCGGTGCCCTGCCCCTCCTGCCCCACCCCACCCCACCCATCAAAGGTGTTGAACGGGTTAATAAATTGGGAGAGGATTGCCACTTGGTTGCCCTGTTTTACAGAGCCCTGTGTGGGGATCGTGCGGGATTTGAGTGTACAACACACAGGGCCTGGGATCAAGATCTGGAGGATCCTCTAGAGGATGTGGACTGGAATATGGCACTGTCTCTGATACGCACGGTTTCTTGT